>NC_074678.1:12207956-12272956 GCF_029448725.1 Salvelinus fontinalis
GTGTCCTGTGTGTCTTAACATATTGGTACTTTGATCAGGTGACGACGCGGACCTGTGCAGTGAGCTGCTCCAGGAGTCCCTGGACGCTCTGCGGGCCCTCCCAGAAGCCACTCTGTTTGACGAGGGCACCGTGTCGTCTGTCTGGCTGGAGGTCGTGGAGAGAGCCACCAAGTTCCTCAGGTCAGTAGTACCTGCTGCCTGGGTTGTCCTGGCCTAGCTCCCAGCACTGACTGGCCAGTTCCTCAGGCCTTCCTGCTGCCTGGGTTGTCCTGTGACGTCCATGGTTCTGCCAGTGACGTGTTATTGAAACTGTGGTTGGTTTTCAGTGACGTGTTATTGAAACTGTGTGGTTGGTTTTCAGTGACGTGTGGTTGAAACGGTGTGGTTGGTTTTCAGTGACGTGTTATTGAAACTGTGGTTGGTTTTCAGTGACGTGTTATTGAAACTGTGTGGTTGGTTTTCAGTGACGTGTGGTTGAAACGGTGTGGTTGGTTTTCAGTGACGTGTTATTGAAACTGTGGTTGGTTTTCAGTGACGTGTTATTGAAACTGTGGTTGGTTTTCAGTGACGTGTGGTTGAAACGGTGTGGTTGGTTTTCAGTGACGTGTTATTGAAACGGTGTGGTTGGTTTTCAGTGACGCGTGGTTGGTTTTCAGTGACGTGTCATTGAAACTGTGTGGTTGGTTTTCAGTGACGTGTGGTTGAAACGGTGTGGTTGGTTTTCAGTGACGCGTGGTTGGTTTTCAGTGACGTGTTATTGAAACTGTGGTTGGTTTTCAGTGACGTGTGGTTGAAACGGTGTGGTTGGTTTTCAGTGACGTGTTATTGAAACTGTGGTTGGTTTTCAGTGACGTGTCATTGAAACAGTGTGGTTGGTTTTCAGTGACGTCCATGGAAGTGGCAGTACCAAAGGCAGCATCCCACTACAGGACCAACACCTGGCCTTGGCCATCCTGCTGGAGCTGGCAGTGCAGAGGGGCACTCTGAGGTAGGACCCCTTCTGACAAAACACTAATACTCAACTCTAGGACTGGGGCTTGGGGTTACCACTAGCGTGTGCTACACCACTGCTTATAAATATAAGTTTAGTATTACTGTAAGAAGTCTAAGATGTGTTAATGAAATGATATCTAGCTCAGGGCTCCAGCTATGCATGTGGTTTCCTAACTAGCTAGCTAAGTGGCTAGATGTCAACATCACCGATGTCTTTTGAGATGGAGACGAGGAAACAATAAAAATACTTTTGGGATTCATTCTCTGTGACTGCACATAACCCTCATATCACACAGCACCTACCACACCCCTTATATCATACAGCACCTACCACACCCCTCATATCACACAGCACCTACCACACCCCTCATATCACACAGCACCTACCACACCCCTCATATCACACAGCACCTACCACACCCCTCATATCACACAGCACCTACCACACCCCTCATATCACACAGCACCTACCACACCCCTCATATCACACAGCACCTACCACACCCCTCATATCACACAGCACCTACCACACCCCTCATATCACACAGCACCTACCACACCCCTCATATCACACAGCACCTACCACACCCCTCATATCACACAGCACCTACCACACCCCTCATATCACACAGCACCTACCACACCCCTCATATCACACAGCACCTACCACACCCCTCATATCACACAGCACCTACCACACCCCTCATATCACACAGCACCTACCACACCCCTCATATCACACAGCACCTACCACACCCCTCATATCACACAGCACCTACCACACCCCTCATATCACACAGTACCTACCACACCCCTCATATCACACAGCACCTACCACACCCCTCATATCACACAGCACCTACCACACCCCTCATATCACACAGCACCTACCACACCCCTCATATCACACAGCACCTACCACACCCCTCATATCACACAGCACCTACCACACCCCTCATATCACACAGCACCTACCACACCCCTCATATCACACAGCACCTACCACACCCCTCATATCACACAGTACCTACCACACCCCTCATATCACACAGCACCTACCACACCCCTCATATCATACAGCACCTACCACACCCCTCATATCACACAGCACCTACCACACCCCTCATATCACACAGCACCTACCACACCCCTCATATCACACAGCACCTACCACACCCCTCATTTCACACAGCACCTACCACACCCCTCATATCACACAGCACCTACCACACCCCTCATTTCATACAGCACCTACCACACCCCTCATTTCACACAGCACCTACCACACCCCTCATATCATACAGCACCTACCACACCCCTCATATCATACAGCACCTACCACACCCCTCATATCATACAGCACCTACCACACCCCTCATATCACACAGCACCTACCACACCCCTCATATCACACAGCACCTACCACACCCCTCATATCACACAGCACCTACCACACCCCTCATATCACACAGCACCTACCACACCCCTCATATCACACAGCACCTACCACACCCCTCATATCACACAGCACCTACCACACCCCTCATATCACACAGCACCTACCACACCCCTCATATCATACAGCACCTACCACACCCCTCATATCATACAGCACCTACCACACCCCTCATATCACACAGCACCTACCACACCCCTCATATCATACAGCACCTACCACACCCCTCATATCATACAGCACCTACCACACCCCTCATATCATACAGCACCTACCACACCCCTCATATCACACAGCACCTACCACACCCCTCATATCACACAGCACCTACCACACCCCTCATATCACACAGCACCTACCACACCCCTCATATCATACAGCACCTACCACACCCCTCATATCACACAGCACCTACCACACCCCTCATTTCACACAGCACCTACCACACCCCTCATATCACACAGCACCTACCACACCCCTCATATCACACAGCACCTACCACACCCCTCATATCACACAGCACCTACCACACCCCTCATATCACACAGCACCTACCACACCCCTCATATCACACAGCACCTACCACACCCCTCATATCACACAGCACCTACCACACCCCTCATATCACACAGCACCTACCACACCCCTCATATCACACAGCACCTACCACACCCCTCATATCACACAGCACCTACCACACCCCTCATATCACACAGCACCTACCACACCCCTCATATCACACAGCACCTACCACACCCCTCATATCACACAGCACCTACCACACCCCTCATATCACACAGCACCTACCACACCCCTCATTTCACACAGCACCTACCACACCCCTCATATCACACAGCACCTACCACACCCCTCATTTCACACAGCACCTACCACACCCCTCATATCACACAGCACCTACCACACCCCTCATTTCACACAGCACCTACCACACCCCTCATATCACACAGCACCTACCACACCCCTCATATCACACAGCACCTACCACACCCCTCATTTCACACAGCACCTACCACACCCCTCATTTCACACAGCACCTACCACACCCCTCATTTCACACAGCACCTGTCTACTGTCCTGCTACTGCTCTATTCTCTTCTCCATCCTGCTACTGCTGCGTCAGTGGGACAGCACTTACCATGCCCATAGTATCGTACTCTAGTTCCTCTATTCTCTTCTCCAGCCAGCTGCTGTCTGCCGTCCTGCTACTGCTGCGTCTGTGGGACAGTGGGACCAGGGAGATGGACAATGAGCGCTCCACCCAGGGGACCAGCGCCCCCCTCCTCCCCCTCCTGCAGCGTTTTCACAACATCCACAGCAGCAAGGAGGAACCCAGTCCTGATGAGGAGATGGAGGTGAGCTCAGGGCCTGTGTTCACAATGCTTTTCTGTATAAAGCTGATTTTTAGGATCAGTTTTACCTTTTTTAGATCACAATCAATAGGATTTACCTGGACATGGGGGACCTGATCTTAGAGGAGCACTCTGAGACACCTGGTCTCATTGCTCTCCTGGTCCCGGGTTGCATCAAAACCCATTTATTTGTCTTTCTTCTAAACTAAGTACTAAGCCTAAGCAAATACAGTTCCTTCAGGAAGTATTCACACCCCTTGACTTTATCCACATGTTGTTGCGTTACAGCCTGAGTTTAAAATGGGATACATTGAGATGTTTTGGGGGGGGCTGGCCTGCACACAATACCCCATAATATCGGTGGAATTATGTTTTTCGAAAAGCTGCTATGTCTTGAGTCAATAGGTATTTACCCCCTTTGTTATTCACCCCCCTTTGTTATTTACACCCTTTGTTATTCACCCCCTTTGTTATTCACCCCCTTTGTTATTCACCCCCTTTGTTATTCACCCCCTTTGTTATTCACCCCCTTTGTTATTCACCCCCTTTGTTATTCACCCCCCTTTGTTATTCACCCCCTTTGTTATTCACCCCCTTTGTTATTCACCCCCTTTGTTATTCACCCCCTTTGTTATTCACCCCCTTTGTTATTCACCCCCTTTGTTATTCACCCCCTTTGTTATTCACCCCCTTTGTTATTCACCCCCTTTGTTATTCACCCCCTTTGTTATTCACCCCCTTTGTTATTCACCCCCTTTGTTATTCACCCCCTTTGTTATTCACCCCCTTTGTTATTTACCCCCTTTGTTATTCACCCCCTTTGTTATTTACCCCCTTTGTTATTCACCCCCTTTGTTATTCACCCCCTTTATGGCCTAAATAAGTTTGAGCGTTCTACTAAGCTGTCTATAATTGTTTTAAGAGCGTCATGCCAAGGATCATTTCGCTACTTGATGTGTGAATTTTAAGACCACTTGAAGTATCAACAAAAAACCAATCTCTTATTCAATGCGTTTCTGTGGGCTAACAGCAGTGAGGCCAAATTCGAATGAAGCTAAGCACAGGCAACATTCTAGAGGGGAAAAAACCCTGAAGCAGCTTTTCAACAAACACTGGGAGATGCAGGACAACTACCTAAAACAGAAACCAAACGTCGTTGGGAGGTAACGGGGCGTCGTCATGAGGTAACGGGGCGTCGTCATGAGGTAACGGGGCGTCGTCATGAGGTAACGGGGCGTCGTCATGAGGTAACGGGGCGTCGTCATGAGGTAACGGGACGTCGTCGGGAGGTAACGGGGCGTCGTCATGAGGTAACGGGGCGTCGTCATGAGGTAACGGGGCGTCGTCATGAGGTAACGGGGCGTCGTCATGAGGTAACGGGGCGTCGTCATGAGGTAACGGGGCGTCGTCATGAGGTAACGGGACTTCATTAGGAGGTATTGTGTGTAGATGGATGAGACATCAATTGACTCCATTGTGAATTCAAGCTGTAACACAATAAAATGTAAGTCTAAGGATATGAATCCTTTCTGAAGTCTCTCTACCGCCTTCAGTTCACAGTCGTTTTCTCTGTTCTTCCTCCCCAGATCCTGGGGGCCCCTCTGAGTCCCAATGAGAGTTTCCTGCGCTACCTGACGCTGCCCCAGGACAATGACTTGGCTATCGACCTGAGACAGACGGCTGTGGTCATCATGGCTCACCTGGACCGCCTGGCCGCCCCCTGCTCTCCCTCGCACTGCATCTCCCCCACCTCCCACAAGGTACTACTACCGTCTGGCCTTGGCCCTGCTACTGTGTGCTGTACACTGTTAAGACAGCGCTACTCAGCTTCCCGGTCTTCAGTGTTTCCGTTGATCAGCATCGGGTATCTGTAAGGCTCTCCTCAGATTTTAATGATCTTTCATTTCTTTGAGAATCCTAAAGAGCTTGCTTGGAGCTTTTTCTTGAAACTATGAGAGCCAGGATTAGGGCTGCACAATTAAATCAAAATTGTGATATCGACATGTGCACTATCCATATCGTAAAAGATGCAGCAAAGTCTTTCTCTCTCAAATGCTACGTGTTACACGTTTTTTATAGTTTTACTCTGTCGTCTCACTCCAGTCCCCCCCCCCCCCCCCCCCCCCCCTCTCTCATGCGGCTGCTTGCTTCCGACATACGTGACACACCAAGCCCCACACCCCCTGTCACTCAATCAGGAGAAAATGGCTGCTTCAGTCTGCAGGCTTCAGTCTGCTAGCTTCAGTCTGCTAGCCCATGCAGTCAACTCACTCAACAAGAACAAATGCTGCTTTCAACTTTGCTTCTTCACATCCACCATGTTTTCTGTGTCTTTATCTCTGCAAACCGCTTCTTAGTTAGTATTAGCAACCTATCACATGTCTAAAAACATTTGCAGTAGCCGCTAATTGCTAACTAGCTAGCTGGCTAGCTAAATGCATTGAGCTAGCGAAGATTATTGCGCTAGGGCAAATCTGACTAGGAAACGTTAGCTCTAATACAGGCTAGCATGTTGGTTGTGCAACGTCATGCTCTGAATTAGAAACGGGCGGCAGCTAGCTTTGCGGTTACAGAGTAGCGTTGGGCCAGTAATCGAAAGGTCGCTGGTTCGGATATCCCTAGCAGACAAGGTGAAAAAGGTGTCGATGTGCCCTTGAGCAAGGCCTTTAACCCTAATTTGCTCCAGGGGCTCTGTACTACCATGACTGACCCTGTAAAACAACACATTTCACTGCACCTATCTGGTGTAACAATAAAATAGTATTTTTACTGAATATAACATCTCAATTCAAATGTAATTAGGGTTCCCTGGGAACCGCTGACCAACACTTTGGTTTCTACTCTGTCACAACTCCTACTATACTGACCTTTTCATTCATTGTCATGCCAACCAACACCAACCATAGAATTAGAAGATCCTACTCATTATATTTCTATAATAATAACATATAGTCATGTATTCATACATTGTTTAGGTATGGGAGGGTTCTGGTTCCGCCAACCTGGCGACCAAAGTGTTTTTGATCAAAATAGCAATATTTGAAAAGATTGCAATTTTGATTTTTGGAACATATCGTGTAGCCCTAGTCAGGATGGCCTTCACTCTGTTACTAACTTCTCTCTCTCTCTCTCTCTGTCTGTGTTACTAACTTCTCTCTCTCTGTCTGTGTTACTAACTTCTCTCTCTCTGTCTGTGTTACTAACTTCTCTCTCTCTGTCTGTGTTACTAACTTCTCTCTCTCTGTCTGTGTTAACTAACGTCTCTCTCTCTGTCTGTGTTAACTAACTTCTCTCTCTCTGTCTGTGTTACCAACTTCTCTCTCTCTGTCTGTGTTACTAACTTCTCTCTCTCTCTCTCTCTCTCTCTCTCTCTGTCTGTGTTACTCTCTCTCTCTCTCTCTGTCTGTGTTACTAACTTCTCTCTCTCTGTCTGTGTTACTAACGTCTCTCTGTCTGTCTCTCTGTCTGTGTTACTAACTTCTCTCTCTCTGTCTGTGTTACTAACGTCTCTCTGTCTGTGTTACTAACTTCTCTCTCTGTCTGTGTTACTAACTTCTCTCTCTCTGTCTGTGTTACTAACGTCTCTCTCTCTGTCTGTGTTACTAACTTCTCTCTCTCTCTCTGTCTGTGTTACTAACTTCTCTCTCTCTGTCTGTGTGTTACTAACTTCTCTCTCTCTGTCTGTGTTACTAACTTCTCTCTCTCTCTCTGTCTGTGTGTTACTAACTTCTCTCTCTCTCTCTGTCTGTGTGTTACTAACTTCTCTCTCTCTGTCTGTGTGTTACTAACTTCTCTCTCTCTGTCTGTGTGTTACTAACGTCTCTCTCTCTGTCTGTGTTAACTAACGTCTCTCTCTCTCTGTCTGTGTTACCAACTTCTCTCTCTCTCTCTCTCTCTGTCTGTGTTACTAATTTCTCTCTCTCTGTCTGTGTTACTAACGTCTCTCTGTCTGTCTCTCTGTCTGTGTTACTAACTTCTCTCTCTCTGTCTCTCTGTCTGTGTTACTAACTTCTCTCTCTCTGTCTGTGTTACTAACGTCTCTCTGTCTGTGTTACTAACGTCTCTCTGTCTGTGTTACTAACTTCTCTCTCTCTGTCTGTGTTACTAACGTCTCTCTCTCTGTCTGTGTTACTAACTTCTCTCTCTCTGTCTGTGTTACTAACTTCTCTCTCTCTGTCTGTGTGTTACTAACTTCTCTCTCTCTGTCTGTGTTACTAACTTCTCTCTCTCTGTCTGTGTTACTAACGTCTCTCTCTCTGTCTGTGTGTTACTAACGTCTCTCTCTCTGTCTGTGTTACTAACTTCTCTCTCTCTGTCTGTGTGTTACTAACTTCTCTCTCTCTCTCTCTCTGTCTGTGTTACTAACTTCTCTCTCTCTCTCTCTCTCTGTCTGTGTTACTAACTTCTCTCTCTCTCTCTCTCTCTCTCTGTCTGTGTTAATAACTTCTCTCTCTCTCTCTCTCTCTCTGTCTGTGTTACTAACTTCTCTCTCTCTCTCTCTCTGTCTGTGTTACTAACTTCTCTCTCTCTCTGTCTGTGTTACTAACTTCTCTCTCTCTGTCTGTGTGTTACTAACTTCTCTCTCTCTCTCTCTGTCTGCGTTACTAACGTCTCTCTGTCTGCGTTACTAACTTCTCTCTCTCTCTCTGTGTTACTAACGTCTCTCTCTCTGTCTGTGTTACTAACTTCTCTCTCTCTGTCTGCGTGTTACTAACTTCTCTCTCTCTGTCTGTGTTACTAACTTCTCTCTCTCTGTCTGTGTTACTAACTTCTCTCTCTCTGTCTGTGCGTTCTGTTGGAGGACCATGGCAACATGCAGGTAAATGATGAAGCCATGTGTTATGCATGAAGGACTTGATGTGATGGTTTTATAAAGCTTATTCTTGCAACAGTAAGATGTGTGTTGATTACGTGGGTATATCTCACTGGTCATCCCCAAAGCCAATTCCTCCTTTGGCCGCCTTTCCTTCCAGTTCTATGCTGCCAATGACTGGAACGAATTGCAAATATCACTGAAGCTGGAGACTCAAATCTCCCTCACTAGCTTTAAGCACCAGCTGTCAGAGCAGCTCACAGATCACTACACCTGTACATAGCCCATCTGTAAATAGCCCATCCAACTACCTCATCATCCCCATACTGTATTTATTTATTTATTTTGCTCCTTTGCACCCCAGTATCTCTACTTGCACATTCATCTTCTGCACATCTATCACTCCAGTGTTTAATTGCTAAATTGTAATTATTTCCCCACTATGGCCTATTTATTACCTACCTCCCTTATCTTACCTCATTTGCACTCCCTGTATATAGACTTTTTCTCTATTGTGTTATTGATTGTCTGTTTGTTTATTCCAAGTGTAACTCTGTGTTGTTGTTTGTGTCACAATGCTTTGCTTTATCTTGGCCAGATCTCAGGTGTAAATGCGAACTTGTTCTCAACTAGCCTACCTGGTTAAATAAAGGTCTAGGGTTATATATATATAATATATTAATACCTGGTTAAATAAAGGGCAAAATAAAAACCTGTTTGGCTTAGAAGTCCCTTTCATGGGGATGCGTTGATCAATAAAATGTGATTTTTATTTGAGAGCATGGTGCAGCCAGCCAGTCTGAGACCTTCACAGAGATATGAATAGATCCTTCACAGAGATATGAATAGACCCTTTACAGAGACATGAATAGACCCTTCACAGAGATATGAATGGACCCTTCACAGAGATATGAATGGACCCTTCACAGAGATATGAATAGACCCTTCACAGAGATATGAATAGACCCTTCACAGAGACATGAATAGACCCTTCAGAGATATGAATAGGCCCTTCACAGAGATATGAATAGACCCTTCACAGAGATATGAATAGGCCCTTCACAGAGATATGAATAGGTCCTTCACAGAGATATGAATAGGCCCTTCACAGAGATATGAATAGGCCCTTCACAGAGATATGAATAGGCCCTTCACAGAGATATGAATAGGCCCTTCACAGAGATATGAATAGACCCTTCACAGAGATATGAATAGGCCCTTCACAGAGATATGAATAGGCCCTTCACAGAGATATGAATAGGCCCTTCACAGAGATATGAATAGGCCCTTCACAGAGATATGAATAGGCCCTTCACAGAGATATGAATAGGCCCTTCACAGAGATATGAATAGACCCTTCACAGAGATATGAATAGGCCCTTCACAGAGATATGAATAGGCCCTTCACAGAGATATGAATAGGCCCTTCACAGAGATATGAATAGGCCCTTCACAGAGATATGAATAGGCCCTTCACAGAGATATGAATAGGCCCTTCACAGAGATATGAATAGGCCCTTCACAGAGATATGAATAGGCCCTTCACAGAGATATGAATAGGCCCTTCACAGAGATATGAATAGGCCCTTCACAGAGATATGAATAGGCCCTTCACAGAGATATGAATAGGCCCTTCACAGAGATATGAATAGGCCCTTCACAGAGATATGAATAGGCCCTTCACAGAGATATGAATAGGCCCTTCACAGAGATATGAATAGGCCCTTCACAGAGATATGAATAGGCCCTTCACAGAGATATGAATAGGCCCTTCACAGAGATATGAATAGACCCTTCACAGAGACATGAATAGACCCTTCACAGAGACATGAATAGACCCTTCAGAGACATGAATAGACCCTTCACAGAGACATGAATAGACCCTTCACAGAGACATGAATAGACCCTTCACAGAGACATGAATAGACCCTTCACAGAGACATGAATAGACCCTTCACAGAGACATGAATAGACCCTTCACAGAGATATGAATAGACCCTTCACAGAGATATGAATAGACCCTTCACAGAGATACGAATAGACCCTTCACAGAGATGTGAATAGACCCTTCAGAGATATGAATAGGCCCTTCACAGAGATACGAATAGACCCTTCACAGAGACCCGAATAGACCCTTCACAGAGACATGAATAGACCCTTCACAGAGATATGAATAGACCCTTCACAGAGATACGAATAGACCCTTCACAGAGACATGAATAGACCCTTCACAGAGATACGAATAGACCCTTCACAGAGATACGAATAGACCCTTCACAGAGACATGAATAGACCCTTTAGGAGTATATGAATAGACCCTTTAGGAGTATATGAATAGACCCTTTAGGAGTATATGAATAGACCCTTCACAGAGATACGAATAGACCCTTCACAGAGACATGAATAGACCCTTCACAGAGATATGAATAGGCCCTTCACAGAGATACGAATAGACCCTTCACAGAGATATGAATAGACCCTTCACAGAGATACGAATAGACCCTTCACAGAGATACGAATAGACCCTTCACAGAGACCCGAATAGACCCTTCACAGAGACATGAATAGACCCTTCACAGAGACATGAATAGACCCTTCACAGAGACATGAATAGACCCTTCACAGAGACATGAATAGACCCTTCACAGAGACATGAATAGACCCTTCACAGAGACATGAATAGACCCTTCACAGAGACATGAATAGACCCTTCACAGAGACATGAATAGACCCTTCACAGAGACATGAATAGACCCTTCACAGAGATATGAATAGACCCTTTAGGAGTATATGAATAGACCCTTCACAGAGATATGAATAGACCCTTCACAGAGATATGAATAGACCCTTCACAGAAATTTGAATAGACCCTTCACGGAGATATGAATAGGCCCTTCACGGAGACATGAATAGACCCTTCACAGAGACATGAATAGACCCTTCACAGAGACATGAATAGACCCTTCACAGAGACATGAATAGACCCTTCACAGAGACATGAATAGACCCTTCACAGAGACATGAATAGACCCTTCACAGAGACATGAATAGACCCTTCACAGAGACATGAATAGACCCTTCACAGAGACATGAATAGACCCTTTAGGAGTATATGAATAGACCCTTCACAGAGATGTGAATAGACCCTTCAGAGATGTGAATAGACCCTTCAGAGATGTGAATAGACCCTTCACAGAGATGTGAATAGACCCTTCACAGAGATGTGAATAGGCCCTTCACAGAGATGTGAATAGGCCCTTCACAGAGATGTGAATAGGCCCTTCACAGAGATGTGAATAGGCCCTTCACAGAGACGTGAATAGGCCCTTCACAGAGACGTGAATAGGCCCTTCACAGAGACGTGAATAGACCCTTCACAGAGACGTGAATAGACCCTTCACAGAGACGTGAATAGACCCTTCACAGAGACGTGAATAGACCCTTCACAGAGACGTGAATAGACCCTTCACAGAGACGTGAATAGGCCCTTCACAGAGACGTGAATAGGCCCTTCACAGAGACGTGAATAGACCCTTCACAGAGACGTGAATAGACCCTTCACAGAGACGTGAATAGACCCTTCACAGAGACGTGAATAGACCCTTCACAGAGATGTGAATAGACCCTTCACAGAGATAAGAATATACCCTTTTGATAGTTGATGCTTTTGGCTACAAGGCTTTTTCTTTGCAGTGTCTACCTCATACATGGTCAGGTGATTTCCCAACTAAAGTACCAGATGTTATATTAGAATATTATTTATATATAACTCTATTCTCCATCACAGGATTTCCTTTTCCATTAACCCCTTCAATGCTACGACTACTTCATACTGTGTAGACCACTGAAGCACCAATGGCATCGCTGCATTAACCCTGTCTCTCCCGCCCCCAGGGCACTCTGCAGGAGGTGATTGGCTGGGGGCTGCTAGGCTGGAAGCTGTATGCCAACGTGAACGGTCCTGTGCAGTGCAAGGCTCTGTCGGGCCTTGGGGTTTCCCAGATAGTCTGTTCCGAGAAGGGCTTCCTCATCCTGGCTAGCAGTGGAGCCGTCTACACGCAGAACTACAAGAGCACCACACTGGTAGGAAGCAGTCAGTCACTGGAGCTCGTTCTGTCACCATTATGTCTCCCTGTGTCTGTCTCTCTGTCTCTCTGTCTCTCTCTCTGTCTCTCTCTCTGTCTCTCTCTCCGTCTCTCTCTCTCTCTCTCTCTCTCTCTCTCTCTCTCTCTCTCTCTCTCTCTCTCTCTCTCTCTCTCTCTCTCTCTCTCTGTGTGTGACTAGCACCAGTTGTCTCTCTCTCTCTGTGTGACTAGCACCGTATCAATGCCCATGATTTGGAATGAGACGTTGGACGGGCAGGTGTCCACATACTTTTGTCCATGCATGCTAATCTCAAAATTCGAAATGCACTCACACATCTGAGCTATCTCTGTCGCAGCCTCTCTCTGTCGCAGCCTCTCTCTGTCGCAGCCTCTCTCTGTCGCAGCCTCTCTCTGTCGCAGCCTCTCTCTGTCGCAGCCTCTCTCTGTCGCAGCCTCTCTCTGTCGCAGCCTCTCTCTGTCGCAGCCTCTCTCTGTCGCAGCCTCTCTCTGTCGCAGCCTCTCTCTGTCGCAGCCTCTCTCTGTCGCAGCCTCTCTCTGTCGCAGCCTCTCTCTGTCGCAGCCTCTCTCTGTCGCAGCCTCTCTCTGTCGCAGCCTCTCTCTGTCGCAGCCTCTCTCTGTCGCAGCCTCTCTCTGTCGCAGGTGCACGGTAACCGTTGAATAAGATGAGAACAAAGAAGAAGCCACACCACTGCTCTTTATGTACATAATGCTTAAGAGCAGTGATTACTAGCAAGAGCAGCAGTATGTTAAACTCCGACAGGAAATGTGTATTTCATACATCAGCCGTAATGAAAACGGTAGATATTGATCACTTCAGTGCTGATGAGGATATTGTTGTTGTCGTTGCTAGACTCCCGTGTTGGTCCACGCCCTGACCTCCAGGAAGATCGTGAAGCTGGCAGCGCATCCAGACGGACAGCACTACCTGGCCCTGTCGGCCAACGGAGAGGTCTTCTCCTGGGGCTGTGGAGACGGAGGTCGCCTTGGCCACGGAGACACCACGTAAGTTATTACGCTACCCTCAAAAAAACATGCATACGACCTGATTTCTTCTGCGTGTCTACTAAGTTGATGAATCCAGTTACTGTCTGACACCTCAGAAGTTACATTTACGTCACCGGCTCACCACACCAGCTCATCACCAGCATAGCCTGCTAAGGTTCCCCTGCTCCTAGCTGTCCTAGGTAACATCACCTGGTTCCTCTGCTCCTAGCTGTCCTAGGTAACATCACCTGGTTCCTCTGCTCCTAGCTGTCCTAGGTAACATCACCTGGTTCCTCTGCTCCTAGCTGTCCTAGGTAACATCACCTGGTTCCTCTCCCCCACCAGGTTTCTGGAGGAGCCAGCAGTGATCACAGCGTTCACAGGGAAGCAGACGGGGAAGAATGTGGTGCAGGTAGCCTGTGGGAGCACCTACAGCGCTGCGATCACAGCTGATGGAGAGTTGTACACCTGGGGCAGGGGCAACTACGGACGGCTGGGACACGGTGAGGCCTCTCCTTGACCTGTTTCTCCTGGTCACACTACTGGACTAGACCTGACCACTACTGGACTAGACCTGACCACTACTGGACTAGACCTGACCACTACTGGACTAGACCTGACCACTACTGGACTAGACCTGACCATGTTGTCTCTGTAGGTTCCAGTGAGGACCAGACTATTCCCACTACTGGACTAGACCTGACCACTACTGGACTAGACCTGACCACTACTGGACTAGACCTGACCACTACTGGACTAGACCTGACCACTACTGGACTAGACCTAACCACTACTGGACTAGACCTAACCACTACTGGACTAGACCTGACCACTACTGGACTAGACCTGACCACTACTGGACTAGACCTGACCACTACTGGAGTAGACCTAACCACTACTGGACTAGACCTGACCACTACTGGACTAGACCTGACCACTACTGGACTAGACCTGACCACTACTGGACTAGACCTGACCACTACTGGAGTAGACCTAACCACTACTGGACTAGACCTAACCACTACTGGAGTAGACCTGACCACTACTGGACTAGACCTGACCGCTACTGGACTAGACCTGACCGCTACTGGACTAGACCTGACCGCTACTGGACTAGACCTGACCGCTACTGGACTAGACCTGACCGCTACTGGACTAGACCTGACCGCTGCTGGACTAGACCTGACCGCTGCTGGACTAGACCTGACCGCTGCTGGACTAGACCTGACCGCTGCTGGACTAGACCTGACGGCTGCTGGACTAGACCTGACGACTACTGGACTAGACCTGACGACTACTGGACTAGACCTGACGACTACTGGACTAGACCTGACGACTACTGGACTAGACCTGACGACTACTGGACTAGACCTGACGACTACTGGACTAGACCTGACCACTACTGGACTAGACCTGACCACTACTGGAGTAGACCTGACCACTACTGGAGTAGACCTGACCACTACTGGAGTAGACCTGACCACTACTGGAGTAGACCTGACCACTACTGGAGTAGACCTGACCACTACTGGAGTAGACCTGACCACTACTGGACTAGACCTGACCACTACTGGACTAGACCTGACCACTACTGGACTAGACCTGACCATGTTGTCTCTGTAGGTTCCAGTGAGGACCAGACTATTCCCACTACTGGACTAGACCTGACCATGTTGTCTCTGTAGGTTCCAGTGAGGACCAGACTATTCCCACTACTGGACTAGACCTGACCATGTTGTCTCTGTAGGTTCCAGTGAGGACCAGACCTGACCATGTTGTCTCTGTAGGTTCCAGTGAGGACCAGACTATTCCCACGCTGGTGACCGCTCTGAAGGGGTTGAAGGTGCTGGATGTGGCCTGTGGAAGTGGAGATGCCCAGACCCTGGCTGTCACAGAGAACGGTGAGAGGAGAGAGGGTCTGAGACACTAGGATCAATTACTACTGGGGTCTGAGACACTAGGATCAATTACTACTGGGGTCTGAGACACTAGGATCAATTACTACTGGGGTCTGAGACACGAGGATCAATTACTACTGGGGTCTGAGACACGAGGATCAATTACTACTGGGGTCTGAGACACGAGGATCAATTACTACTGGGGTCTGAGACACGAGGATCAATTACTACTGGGGTCTGAGACACTAGGATCAATTACTACTGGGGTCTGAGACACTAGGATCAATTACTACTGGGGTCTGAGACACTAGGATCAATTACTACTGGGGTCTGAGACACGAGGATCAATTACTACTGGGGTCTGAGACACTAGGATCAATTACTACTGGGGTCTGAGACACTAGGATCAATTACTACTGGGGTCTGAGACACTAGGATCAATTACTACTGGGGTCTGAGACACGAGGATCAATTACTACTGGGGTCTGAGACACGAGGATCAATTACTACTGGGGTCTGAGACACGAGGATCAATTACTACTGGGGTCTGAGACACGAGGATCAATTACTACTGGGGTCTGAGACACGAGGATCAATTACTACTGGGGTCTGAGACACTAGGATCAATTACTACTGGGGTCTGAGACACGAGGATCAATTACTACTGGGGTCTGAGACACGAGGATCAATTACTATGGAATACTGGGGTCCGAGACACTAGGATCAATTACTATGGGATACTGGGGTCTGAGACACTAGGATCAATTACTATGGAATACTGGGGACTGAGACACTAGGATCAATTACTACTGGGGTCTGAGACACTAGGATCAATTACTACTGGGGTCTGAGACACGAGGATCAATTACTACTGGGGTCTGAGACACGAGGATCAATTACTACTGGGGTCTGAGACACTAGGATCAATTACTACTGGGGTCTGAGACACGAGGATCAATTACTACTGGGGTCTGAGACACGAGGATCAATTACTACTGGGGTCTGAGACACGAGGATCAATTACTACTGGGGTCTGAGACACTAGGATCAATTACTACTGGGGTCTGAGACACGAGGATCAATTACTACTGGGGTCTGAGACACGAGGATCAATTACTACTGGGGTCTGAGACACGAGGATCAATTACTACTGGGGTCTGAGACACGAGGATCAATTACTACTGGGGTCTGAGACACGAGGATCAATTACTACTGGGGTCTGAGACACGAGGATCAATTACTACTGGGGTCTGAGACACGAGGATCAGTTACTACTGGGGTCTGAGACACGAGGATCAGTTACTACTGGGGTCTGAGACACTAGGATCAATTACTACTGGGGTCTGAGACACTAGGATCAATTACTACTGGGGTCTGAGACACGAGGATCAATTACTACTGGGGTCTGAGACACTAGGATCAATTACTACTGGGGTCTGAGACACGAGGATCAATTACTACTGGGGTCTGAGACACGAGGATCAATTACTACTGGGGTCTGAGACACGAGGATCAATTACTACTGGGGTCTGAGACACTAGGATCAATTACTACTGGGGTCTGAGACACTAGGATCAATTACTACTGGGGTCTGAGACACGAGGATCAATTACTACTGGGGTCTGAGACACTAGGATCAATTACTATGGAATACTGGGGACGGAGACACTAGGATCAATTACTACTGGGGTCTGAGACACTAGGATCAATTACTACTGGGGTCTGAGACACGAGGATCAATTACTACTGGGGTCTGAGACACTAGGATCAGTTACTACTGGGGTCTGAGACACTAGGATCAATTACTACTGGGGTCTGAGACACGAGGATCAATTACTACTGGGGTCTGAGATACGAGGATCAATTACTACTGGGGTCTGAGACACTAGGATCAATTACTACTGGGGTCTGAGACACGAGGATCAATTACTACTGGGGTCTGAGACACGAGGATCAATTACTACTGGGGTCTGAGACACTAGGATCAATTACTACTGGGGTCTGAGACACTAGGATCAATTACTACTGGGGTCTGAGACACGAGGATCAATTACTACTGGGGTCTGAGACACTAGGATCAATTACTACTGGGGTCTGAGACACTAGGATCAATTACTACTGGGGTCTGAGACACGAGGATCAATTACTACTGGGGTCTGAGACACTAGGATCAGTTACTACTGGGGTCTGAGACACTAGGATCAATTACTACTGGGGTCTGAGACACTAGGATCAATTACTACTGGGGTCTGAGACACGAGGATCAATTACTACTGGGGTCTGAGACACTAGGATCAATTACTACTGGGGTCTGAGACACTAGGATCAATTACTACTGGGGTCTGAGACACGAGGATCAATTACTACTGGGGTCTGAGACACTAGGATCAATTACTACTGGGGTCTGAGACACTAGGATCAATTACTACTGGGGTCTGAGACACGAGGATCAATTACTACTGGGGTCTGAGACACTAGGATCAATTACTATGGAATGTTTATGGGACTTATCCTTCACTGTCATATATGTTAATTAATGTGACACACTTTTTGATTGAAAGTTGTAAGACAGAGTATTTGCCTGTAGTAGACAGAGTATGTGCCTGTAATAGACAGAGTATGTGCCTGTAGTAGACAGAGTATGTGCCTGTAGTAGACAGAGTATGTGCCTGTAGTAGACAGAGTATGTGCCTGTAGTAGACAGAGTATGTGCCTGTAGTAGACAGAGTATGTGCCTGTAGTAGACAGAGTATGTGCCTGTAGTAGACAGAGTATGTGCCTGTAGTGGACAGAGTATGTGCCTGTAGTAGGACAGAGTATGTGCCTGTAGTAGGACAGAGTATGTGCCTGTAGTAGGACAGAGTATGTGCCTGTAGTAGGACAGAGTATGTGCCTGTAGTAGGACAGAGTATGTGCCTGTAGTAGACAGAGTATGTGCCTGTAGTAGACAGAGTATGTGCCTGTAGTAGACAGAGTATGTGCCTGTAGTAGACAGAGTATGTGCCTGTAGTAGACAGAGTATGTGCCTGTAGTAGGACAGAGTATGTGCCTGTAGTAGGACAGAGTATGTGCCTGTAGTAGGACAGAGTATGTGCCTGTAGTAGGACAGAGTATGTGCCTGTAGTAGGACAGAGTATGTGCCTGTAGTAGACAGAGTATGTGCCTGTAGTAGACAGAGTATGTGCCTGTAGTAGACAGAGTATGTGCCTGTAGTAGGACAGAGTATGTGCCTGTAGTAGGACAGAGTATGTGCCTGTAGTAGGACAGAGTATGTGCCTGTAGTAGGACAGAGTATGTGCCTGTAGTAGACAGAGTATGTGCCTGTAGTAGGACAGAGTATGTGCCTGTAGTAGGACAGAGTATGGGCCTGTAGTAGACAGAGTATGGGCCTGTAGTAGGACAGAGTATGGGCCTGTAGTAGACAGAGTATGGGCCTGTAGTAGACAGAGTATGGGCCTGTAGTAGACAGAGTATGGGCCTGTAGTAGACAGAGTATGGGCCTGTAGTAGACAGAGTATGGGCCTGTAGTAGACAGAGTATGGGCCTGTAGTAGGACAGAGTATGTGCCTGTAGTAGGACAGAGTATGTGCCTGTAGTAGACAGAGTATGTGCCTGTAGTAGACAGAGTATGTGCCTGTAGTAGACAGAGTATGTGCCTGTAGTAGACAGAGTATGTGCCTGTAGTAGACAGAGTATGTGCCTGTAGTAGGACAGAGTATGTGCCTGTAGTAGGACAGAGTATGTGCCTGTAGTAGACAGAGTATGTGCCTGTAGTAGGACAGAGTATGGGCCTGTAGTAGACAGAGTATGGGCCTGTAGTAGACAGAGTATGGGCCTGTAGTAGACAGAGTATGTGCCTGTAGTAGGACAGAGTATGTGCCTGTAGTAGACAGAGTATGTGCCTGTAGTAGGACAGAGTATGTGCCTGTAGTAGGACAGAGTATGTGCCTGTAGTAGACAGAGTATGTGCCTGTAATAGACAGAGTATGTGCCTGTAGTAGGACAGAGTATGTGCCTGTAGTAGGACAGAGTATGTGCCTGTAGTAGGACAGAGTATGTGCCTGTAGTAGACAGAGTATGTGCCTGTAGTAGACAGAGTATGTGCCTGTAGTAGACAGAGTATGTGCCTGTAGTAGACAGAGTATGTGCCTGTAGTAGGACAGAGTATGTGCCTGTAGTAGACAGAGTATGTGCCTGTAGTAGACAGAGTATGTGCCTGTAGTAGACAGAGTATGTGCCTGTAGTAGACAGAGTATGTGCCTGTAGTAGACAGAGTATGTGCCTGTAGTAGACAGAGTATTTCCTCACAATTTGAAGGTGTCACACCTTTTTCCATATTTGACCCCATTGTAATGTTAGCTCCTTTACCCCCCTCCCTTGTCTCTCCCTCCAGGCCGGGTGTGGTCGTGGGGGGATGGGGACTACGGGAAGCTGGGTCGTGGAGGCAGCGACGGCTGTAAGACCCCGAAGCTGGTGGAGAAGCTTCAGGACCTGGATATAGTGAAGGTGTGCTGTGGGAGTCAGTTCTCTGTAGCCCAGACCAAGGATGGACAGGTGTACACCTGGGGGAAGGGAGATAACCAGCGCCTCGGGCACGGCACAGAGGAACATGTCCGTTACCCCAAACTGCTGGACAGTCTACAAGGTTAGTAGCCTTTATCCGTAGGACAGTCTACAAGGTTAGTAGCCTTTATCCGTAGGACAGTCTACAAGGTCAGTAGCCTTTATCCGTAGGACAGTCTACAAGGTTAGTAGCCTTTATCCGTAGGACAGTCTACAAGGTCAGTAGCCTTTATCCGTAGGACAGTCTACAAGGTTAGTAGCCTGTCTACAAGGTCAGTAGCCTTTATCCGTAGGACAGTCTACAAGGTTAGTAGCCTTTATCCGTAGGACAGTCTACAAGGTTAGTAGCCTTTATCCGTAGGACAGTCTACAAGGTTAGTAGCCTTTATCCGTAGGACAGTCTACAAGGTCAGTAGCCTTTATCCGTAGGACAGTCTACAAGGTTAGTAGCCTGTCTACAAGGTCAGTAGCCTTTATCCGTAGGACAGTCTACAAGGTCAGTAGCCTTTATCCGTAGGACAGTCTACAAGGTTAGTAGCCTTTATCCGTAGGACAGTCTACAAGGTTAGTAGCCTTTATCCGTAGGACAGTCTACAAGGTTAGTAGCCTGTCTACAAGGTCAGTAGCCTTTATCCGTAGGACAGTCTACAAGGTCAGTAGCCTTTATCCGTAGGACAGTCTACAAGGTCAGTAGCCTTTATCCGTAGGACAGTCTACAAGGTCAGTAGCCTTTATCCGTAGGACAGTCTACAAGGTCAGTAGCCTTTATCCGTAGGACAGTCTACAAGGTCAGTAGCCTTTATCCGTAGGACAGTCTCTGATTGGTCTTTGTCTCCTGTCAGAACAACAGACACGGGTCTTTGTCTCCTGTCAGAACAACAGACACGGGTCTTTGTCTCCTGTCTGAACAACAGACACGGGTCTTTGTCTCCTGTCTGAACAACAGACACGGGTCTTTGTCTCCTGTCAGAACAACAGACACGGGTCTTTGTCTCCTGTCAGAACAACAGACACGGGTCTTTGTCTCCTGTCAGAACAACAGACACGGGTCTTTGTCTCCTGTCAGAACAACAGACACGGGTCTTTGTCTCCTGTCAGAACAACAGACACGGGTCTTTGTCTCCTGTCAGAACAACAGACACGGGTCTTTGTCTCCTGTCAGAACAACAGACACGGGTCTTTGTCTCCTGCCAGAACAACAGACACGGGTCTTTGTCTCCTGTCAGAACAACAGACACGGGTCTTTGTCTCCTGTCAGAACAACAGACACGGGTCTTTGTCTCCTGTCAGAACAACAGACACGGGTCTTTGTCTCCTGTCAGAACAACAGACACGGGTCTTTGTCTCCTGTCAGAACAACAGACACGGGTCTTTGTCTCCTGCCAGAACAACAGACACGGGTCTTTGTCTCCTGTCAGAACAACAGACACGGGTCTTTGTCTCCTGTCAGAACAACAGACACGGGTCTTTGTCTCCTGTCAGAACAACAGACACGGGTCTTTGTCTCCTGTCAGAACAACAGACACGGGTCTTTGTCTCCTGTCAGAACAACAGACACGGGTCTTTGTCTCCTGTCAGAACAACAGACACGGGTCTTTGTCTCCTGTCAGAACAACAGACACGGGTCTTTGTCTCCTGTCAGAACAACAGACACGGGTCTTTGTCTCCTGTCAGAACAACAGACACGGGTCTTTGTCTCCTGTCAGAACAACAGACACGGGTCTTGGTCTCCTGTCCACTCTTCTGGGAAGGCTTTCCACTAGATGTTGGAACATTGCTGCTATAACAGCCTCCACTCTTCTGGGAAGGCTTTCCACTAGATGTTGGAACATTGCTGCTATAACAGCCTCCACTCTTCTGGGAAGGCTTTCCACTAGATGTTGGAACATTGCTGCTATAACAGCCTCCACTCTTCTGGGAAGGCTTTCCACTAGATGTTGGAACATTGCTGCTATAACAGCCTCCACTCTTCTGGGAAGGCTTTCCACTAGATGTTGGAACATTGCTGCTATAACAGCCTCCACTCTTCTGGGAAGGTTTCCACTAGATGTTGGAACATTGCTGCTATAACAGCCTCCAGTCTTCTGGGAAGGCTTTCCACTAGATGTTGGAACATTGCTGCTATAACAGCCTCCAGTCTTCTGGGAAGGCTTTCCACTAGACGTTGGAACATTGCTGCTATAACAGCCTCCACTCTTCTGGGAAGGCTTTCCACTAGATGTTGGAACATTGCTGCAGGGACTTGCTTCCATTCAGCCACAAGAGCATTAGTGAGGTTGAGCACTGATGTTGGGTGATTAGGCCTGACTCACAGTCGGTGTTCCAATTCATCCCAAAGGTGTTCGATGGGGTTGAGGTCAAGGCTCTGTGCAGGCCAGTCAAGTTCTTCAACACTGATCTCAACAACATTTCTGTATGGACCTCGCTTTGTGCATGGGGGCATTGTCATGCTGAAACAGGAAAGGGCCTTCCCCAAACTGTTGCCACAAAGTTGGAAGCACAGAATCATCTAGAATGTCAATGTAAGCTGTAGCGTTAAGATTTCCCTTCACTGGAACTACTGGGCCCGAACCATGAAAAACTGCCCCAGACCATTATTCCTCCTCCACCAAACTTTACAGTTGGCACTATTCATTGGGGCAGGAAGCGTTCTCCTGGCATCTGCCAAAATAAGATTCGTCCGTCAGACTGACAGAT
The DNA here is from genome assembly GCF_029448725.1 of Salvelinus fontinalis. Classification (NCBI taxonomy): domain Eukaryota; kingdom Metazoa; phylum Chordata; class Actinopteri; order Salmoniformes; family Salmonidae; genus Salvelinus; species Salvelinus fontinalis. The sequence goes on from NC_074678.1 coordinate 12,230,837, forward strand.
GGTGAAGCTCAATAAAGTTTGACTACATTTTCAGGCGACTACCACCTACACTTAGACGTGACAGACTGTAGTTAATACCATGGACTGTAGTTAATACCATAGACTGTAGTTAATACCATAGACTGTAGTTAATACCATAGACTGTAGTTAATACCATAGACTGTAGTTAATACCATAGACTGTAGTTAATACCATGGACTGTAGTTAATACCATAGACTGTAGTTAATACCATAGACTGTAGTTAATACCATAGACTGTAGTTAATACCATAGACTGTAGTTAATACCATAGACTGTAGTTAATACCATGGACTGTAGTTAATACCATAGACTGTAGTTAATACCATAGACTGTAGTTAATACCATAGACTACCACCTACACTTAGACGTGACAGACTGTAGTTAATACCATGGACTGTAGTTAATACCATAGACTGTAGTTAATACCATAGACTGTAGTTAATACCATAGACTACCACCTACACTTAGACGTGACAGACTGTAGTTAATACCATGGACTGTAGTTAATACCATAGACTGTCACCTACACTTAGACATGACAGACTGTAGTTAATACCATAGACTGTAGTTAATACCATAGACTGTAGTTAATACCATAGACTGTAGTTAATACCATAGACTGTAGTTAATACCATAGACTGTAGTTAATACCATAGACTGTAGTTAATACCATGGACTGTAGTTAATACCATGGACTGTCGTTAATACCATGGACTGTAGTTAATACCATGGACTGTAGTTAATACCATGGACTGTAGTTAATACCATGGACTGTCGTTAATACCATGGACTGTAGTTAATACCATGGACTGTAGTTAATACCACAGACTGTAGTTAATACCATAGACTGTAGTTAATACCATAGACTATCACCTACACTTAGACATGACAGACTGTAGTTAATACCATAGACTACCACCTACACTTAGACATGACAGACTGTAGTTAATACCATAGACTGTAGTTAATACCACAGACTGTAGTTAATACCATAGACTGTAGTTAATACCATAGACTATCACCTACACTTAGACGTGACAGACTGTAGTTAATACCATAGACTATCACCTACACTTAGACATGACAGACTGTAGTTAATACCATAGACTGTAGTTAATACCATAGACTGTAGTTAATACCATAGACTGTAGTTAATACCATAGACTGTAGTTAATACCATGGACTCTAGTTAATACCATGGACTGTAGTTAATACCATAGACTGTAGTTAATACCATAGACTGTAGTTAATACCATGGACTCTAGTTAATACCATGGACTGTAGTTAATACCATGGACTGTAGTTAATATCATGGACTGTAGTTAGTACCATGGACTGTAGTTAATACCATGGACTGTAGTTAATACCATAGACTATCACCTACACTTAGACATGACAGACTGTAGTTAATACCATAGACTGTAGTTAATACCATAGACTGTAGTTAATACCATAGACTACCACCTACACTTAGACATGACAGACTAGTTAATACCATAGACTGTAGTTAATACCATAGACTGTAGTTAATACCACAGACTGTAGTTAATACCATAGACTGTAGTTAATACCATAGACTGTAGTTAATACCATAGACTGTAGTTAATACCATAGACTGTAGTTAATACCATAGACTGTAGTTAATACCATAGACTGTAGTTAATACCATAGACTGTAGTTAATACCATAGACTGTCACCTACACTTAGACATGACAGACTGTAGTTAATACCATGGACTGTAGTTAATACCATAGACTGTCACCTACACTTAGACATGACAGACTGTAGTTAATACCATAGACTGTAGTTAATACCATAGACTGTAGTTAATACCATAGACTATCACCTACACTTAGACATGACAGACTGTAGTTAATACCATAGACTGTAGTTAATACCATAGACTGTAGTTAATACCATAGACTGTAGTTAATACCATAGACTGTAGTTAATACCATAGACTGTAGTTAATACCATAGACTACCACCTACACTTAGACATGACAGACTGTAGTTAATACCATAGACTGTAGTTAATACCATAGACTGTAGTTAATACCACAGACTGTAGTTAATACCACAGACTGTAGTTAATACCATAGACTGTAGTTAATACCATAGACTGTAGTTAATACCATAGACTATCACCTACACTTAGACATGACAGACTGTAGTTAATACCATATACTGTAGTTAATACCATAGACTGTAGTTAATACCATAGACTGTAGTTAATACCATAGACTATCACCTACACTTAGACATGACAGACTGTAGTTAATACCATATACTGTAGTTAATACCATAGACTGTAGTTAATACCATAGACTGTAGTTAATACCATAGACTATCACCTACACTTAGACATGACAGACTGTAGTTAATACCATAGACTGTAGTTAATACCATAGACTGTAGTTAATACCATAGACTGTAGTTAATACCATAGACTGTAGTTAATACCATAGACTACCACCTACACTTAGACATGACAGACTGTAGTTAATACCATGGACTGTAGTTAATACCATGGACTGTAGTTAATACCATAGACTGTAGTTAATACCACAGACTGTAGTTAATACCACAGACTGTAGTTAATACCACAGACTGTAGTTAATACCATAGACTGTAGTTAATACCACAGACTGTAGTTAATACCATAGACTGTAGTTAATACCATAGACTGTAGTTAATACCATAGACTGTAGTTAATACCATAGACTGTAGTTAATACCATAGACTGTCACCTACACTTAGACATGACAGACTGTAGTTAATACCATGGACTGTAGTTAATACCATAGACTGTCACCTACACTTAGACATGACAGACTGTAGTTAATACCATAGACTGTAGTTAATACCATAGACTGTAGTTAATACCATAGACTGTAGTTAATACCATGGACTGTAGTTAATACCATGGACTGTAGTTAATACCATAGACTGTAGTTAATACCATAGACTGTAGTTAATACCATAGACTATCACCTACACTTAGACATGACAGACTGTAGTTAATACCATGGACTGTAGTTAATACCATAGACTGTAGTTAATACCATAGACTACCACCTACACTTAGACATGACAGACTGTAGTTAATACCATGGACTGTAGTTAATACCATAGACTGTCACCTACACTTAGACATGACAGACTGTAGTTAATACCATAGACTATCACCTACACTTTGACATGACAGACTAGTTAATACCATAGACTGTAGTTAATACCATAGACTGTAGTTAATACCACATACTGTAGTTAATACCACAGACTGTAGTTAATACCATAGACTATCACCTACACTTAGACATGACAGACTGTAGTTAATACCATAGACTATCACCTACACTTAGACATGACAGACTGTAGTTAATACCATATACTGTAGTTAATACCATAGACTGTAGTTAATACCATAGACTGTAGTTAATACCATAGACTATCACCTACACTTAGACATGACAGACTGTAGTTAATACCATAGACTGTAGTTAATACCATAGACTGTAGTTAATACCATAGACTGTAGTTAATACCATAGACTGTAGTTAATACCATAGACTGTAGTTAATACCATAGACTGTAGTTAATACCATAGACTACCACCTACACTTAGACATGACAGACTGTAGTTAATACCATAGACTGTAGTTAATACCATGGACTGTAGTTAATACCATAGACTGTAGTTAATACCATAGACTGTAGTTAATACCACAGACTGTAGTTAATACCACAGACTGTAGTTAATACCACAGACTGTAGTTAATACCATAGACTGTAGTTAATACCATAGACTGTAGTTAATACCACAGACTGTAGTTAATACCATAGACTGTAGTTAATACCACAGACTGTAGTTAATACCACAGACTGTAGTTAATACCATAGACTGTAGTTAATACCATAGACTGTAGTTAATACCATAGACTGTAGTTAATACCATAGACTGTAGTTAATACCATAGACTGTCACCTACACTTAGATATGACAGACTGTAGTTAATACCATGGACTGTAGTTAATACCATAGACTGTCACCTACACTTAGACATGACAGACTGTAGTTAATACCATAGACTGTAGTTAATACCATAGACTGTAGTTAATACCATAGACTGTAGTTAATACCATGGACTGTAGTTAATACCATGGACTGTAGTTAATACCATGGACTGTAGTTAATACCATGGACTGTAGTTAATACCATGGACTGTAGTTAATACCATAGACTGTAGTTAATACCATAGACTATCACCTACACTTAGACATGACAGACTGTAGTTAATACCATAGACTGTAGTTAATACCATGGACTGTAGTTAATACCATGGACTGTAGTTAATACCATAGACTGTAGTTAATACCATAGACTGTAGTTAATACCATAGACTGTAGTTAATACCATAGACTATCACCTACACTTAGACATGACAGACTGTAGTTAATACCATGGACTGTAGTTAATACCATAGACTGTAGTTAATACCATAGACTGTAGTTAATACCATAGACTGTAGTTAATACCATAGACTGTAGTTAATACCATAGACTGTAGTTAATACCATGGACTGTAGTTAATACCATAGACTGTCACCTACACTTAGACATGACAGACTGTAGTTAATACCATGGACTGTAGTTAATACCATAGACTGTAGTTAATACCATAGACTGTAGTTAATACCATAGACTGTAGTTAATACCATAGACTGTAGTTAATACCATAGACTGTAGTTAATACCATAGACTGTAGTTAATACCATAGACTGTAGTTAATACCATGGACTGTAGTTAATACCATAGACTGTAGTTAATACCATAGACTGTAGTTAATACCATAGACTGTAGTTAATACCATGGACTGTAGTTAATACCATAGACTGTAGTTAATACCATAGACTGTAGTTAATACCATAGACTGTAGTTAATACCATAGACTGTAGTTAATACCATAGACTGTAGTTAATACCATGGACTGTAGTTAATACCATAGACTATCACCTACACTTATGTTTTCCCATACAGAATAATCTAGTGTTTTTCTGGATTTCTGGAAACAATGTGAACTTCCGTCACATTTTATAGGAATTGTAGTGATATAGAGGGACTCTTAGTATTCCTGTCTCTTTGTCCTTTACCTCTAGGGAAGAACGTGGTGGACGTGGCGGTCGGCTCCACTCACTGTCTGGCTCTGACTGATGAAGGAGAGGTCTACAGCTGGGGCAGCAACGACAAGCTCCAGCACTTTGATACGCTGTTCTCCAACAAGAAGCAGCCCAAGGCTCTGCCAGGCCTCAACTCCAAACACATAGTGGGCGTCTCCTGTGGGCCAGGACAGGTGAGAGAGTTCAGGTGTCTTTCACCAGCGGAATAATGTAAGGTTTAGGTATATAGAAACTACAAAGGATAACCTTTGCTGTTAAGCTGGGATGGACAACTTGGATGGGGGATGGGGCAACACTTGGATGGGGCAACACTTGGATGGGGCAACACTTGGATGGGGCAACACTTGGATGGGGCAACACTTGGATGGGGCAACACTTGGATGGGGCAACACTTGGATGGGGCAACACTTGGATGGGGCAACACTTGGATGGGGCAACACTTGGATGGGGCAACACTTGGATGGGGCAACACTTGGATGGGGCAACACTTGGATGGGGCAACACTTGGATGGGGCAACACTTGGATGGGGCAACACTTGGATGGGGCAACACTGGGATGGGGCAACACTGGGATGGGGCAACACTGGGATGGGGCAACACTTGGATGGGGCAACACTTGGATGGGGCAACACTTGGATGGGGCAACACTTGGATGGGGCAACACTTGGATGGGGCAACACTTGGATGGGGCAACACTTTGATGGGGCAACACTTTGATGGGGCAACACTTGGATGGGGGATGGGGCAACACTGGGATGGGGCAACACTTGGATGGGGCAACACTTGGATGGGGCAACACTTGGATGGGGCAACACTTGGATGGGGCAACACTTGGATGGGGGATGGGGCAACACTTGGATGGGGGATGGGGCAACACTTGGATGGGGCATGGGGCAACACTTGGATGGGGGATGGGGCCACACTTGGATGGGGGATGGGGCAACACTTGGATGGGGCATGGGGCAACACTTGGATGGGGCATGGGGCAACACTTGGATGGGGCAACACTATGATGGGGCAACACTTGGATGGGGGATGGGGCAACACTTGGATGGGGCAACACTTGGATGGGGGGTGGGGCAACACTTGGATGGGGCAACACTTGGATGGGGGATGGGGCAACACTTGGATGGGGCAACACTTGGATGGGGGATGGGGCAACACTTGGATGGGGCATGGGGCAACACTTGGATGGGGGATGGGGCCACACTTGGATGGGGGATGGGGCAACACTTGGATGGGGCATGGGGCAACACTTGGATGGGGCATGGGGCAACACTTGGATGGGGCAACACTATGATGGGGCAACACTTGGATGGGGGGTGGGGCAACACTTGGATGGGGGATGGGGCAACACTTGGATGGGGCAACACTTGGATGGGGGGTGGGGCAACACTTGGATGGGGCAACACTTGGATGGGGGATGGGGCAACACTTGGATGGGGCAACACTTGGATGGGGGATGGGGCAACACTTGGATGGGGGATGGGGCAACACTTAGATGGGGGATGGGGTAACACTTGGATGGGGGATGGGGCAACACTTAGATGGGGGATGGGGTAACACTTGGATGGGGCAACACTTGGATGGGGCAACGCTTCCTCCTGTTCTGTGGGGCAGCGCGTGCCCTTCTAGTATCTGTCCATTGTGTTAATGGGTGACACTGACCCCTGTCTGCTTTCTGCTGGTCTTGTGTCTGTAGAGCTTTGCGTGGTCGTCCTGCTCAGAGTGGTCTGTGGGGCAGCGCGTGCCCTTCGTAGTGGACGTGTGCCCTGTGACCTTTGAGCAGCTGGATCTGCTCTTGCGGCAGGTGAGCGAGGGCATGGACGGCTCTTCCGATTGGCCCCCGCCGCAAGAGAAGGAGTGCATGGTGGTCGCCTCCCTTAACCTGCTCAGGCTTCAGGTAAGGAGGCTTTTTACTCGGCGCTTCTACAACACTACAAGATGAGGTTCATGTCTTTATAGACTGTTCCGGATGACTTGATGTGTCTGATATATGAAAATTGTCTTTTAGAAGGTGTTTCAAATGGTTTTCTACAAACTTGAGAATGTGTAGTCTGATTTATTTTTTGTCTTGTCCCTAGCTCCATGCAGCCATCAGTAACCAGATGGACCCTGAGGAGTTGGGTCTGGGGCTGGGCAGCGGGCTGCTCAACAACCTGAAACAGACCGTAGTGACGCTAGCCTCCAACGCCGGCGTCCTCAACACCATCCAATCAGCTGCCCAGGCCGTGCTCCAGAGTGGCTGGTCAGTGCTGCTCCCTACTGCGGAGGAGAGGGCCAGGGCACTGTCCTCGCTACTACCCAACACCGGTCAGTTCTCCTCTTAGCAGACACTATTATCGAATAACAACTTAATGTATAGCGCATTTTTAGTGTGTTTTGAGTTGCTCAGTGGTTTGTCTCTCTGTCCTCAGTATTTTAGTGTGTTTTGAGTTGCTCGGTGGTTTGTCTCTCTGTCCTCAGTGTTTTAGTGTGTTTTGAGTTGCTCGGTGGTTTGTCTCTCTGTCCTCAGTATTTTAGTGTGTTTTGAGTTGCTCGGTGGTTTGTCTCTCTGTCCTCAGTATTTTAGTGTGTTTTGAGTTGCTCGGTGGTTTGTCTCTCTGTCCTCAGTGTTTTAGTGTGTTTTGAGTTGCTCGGTGGTTTGTCTCTCTGTCCTCAGTATTTTAGTGTGTTTTGAGTTGCTCGGTGGTTTGTCTCTCTGTCCTCAGTATTTTAGTGTGTTTTGAGTTGCTCGGTGGTTTGTCTCTCTGTCCTCAGTGTTTTAGTGTGTTTTGAGTTGCTCGGTGGTTTGTCTCTCTGTCCTCAGTATTTTAGTGTGTTTTGAGTTGCTCGGTGGTTTGTCTCTCTGTCTTCAGCATCTGGTAACGAGATGAGCGTCAGTCCTGGACGTCGCTTCATGATCGACCTGTTGGTCAGCAGTCTGATGGCGGACGGAGGGCTGGAGTCTGCTCTCAATGCAGCCATCACAGCTGAGCTACAGGTCAGTGTGTTTAATGCTCTCAATGCAGCCATCACAGCTGAGCTACAGGTCAGTGTGTTAATGCTCTCAATGCAGCCATCACAGCTGAGCTACAGGTCAGTGTGTTTAATGCAACCATCACAGCTGAGCTACAGGTCAGTGTGTTTAATGCAGCCATCACAGCTGAGCTACAGGTCAGTGTGTTTAATGCTCTCAATGCAGCCGTCACAGCTGAGCTACAGGTCAGTGTGTTTAATGCTCTCAATGCAGCCATCACAGCTGAGCTACAGGTCAGTGTGTTTAATGCAGCCGTCACAGCTGAGCTACAGGTCAGTGTGTTTAATGCTCTCAATGTAGCCATCACAGCTGAGCTACAGGTCAGTGTGTTTAATGCTCTCAATGCAGCCATCACAGCTGAGCTACAGGTCAGTGTGTTTAATGCAGCCGTCACAGCTGAGCTACAGGTCACTGTGTTTACTGCTCTCAATGCAGCCGTCACAGCTGAGCTACAGGTCACTGTGTTTACTGCTCTCAATGCAGCCGTCACAGCTGAGCTACAGGTCGATGTGTTTAATGCAGCCATCACAGCTGAGCTACAGGTCAGTGTGTTTAATGCAGCCATCACAGCTGAGCTACAGGTCAGTGTGTTTAATGCAGCCATCACAGCTGAGCTACAGGTCAGTGTGTTTAATGCTCTCAATGCAGCCATCACAGCTGAGCTACAGGTCAGTGTGTTTACTGCTCTCAATGCAGCCATCACAGCTGAGCTACAGGTCAGTGTGTTTAATGTTCTCAATGCAGCCGTCACAGCTGAGCTACAGGTCAGTGTGTTTAATGCTCTCAATGCAGCCGTCACAGCTGAGCTACAGGTCAGTGTGTTTAATGCTCTCAATGCAGCCGTCACAGCTGAGCTACAGGTCAGTGTGTTTAATGCTCTCAATGCAGCCGTCACAGCTGAGCTACAGGTCAGTGTGTTTAATGCTCTCAATGCAGCCGTCACAGCGGAGCTACAGGTCAGTGTGTTTAATGCAGCCATCACAGCTGAGCTACAGGTCAGTGTGTTTAATGCTCTCAATGCAGCCATCACAGCTGAGCTACAGGTCAGTGTGTTTAATGCTCTCAATGCAGCCGTCACAGCTGAGCTACAGGTCAGTGTGTTTAATGCTCTCAATGCAGCCATCACAGCTGAGCTACAGGTCAGTGTGTTTAATGCTCTCAATGTAGCCATCACAGCTGAGCTACAGGTCAGTGTGTTTAATGCTCTCAATGCAGCCATCACAGCTGAGCTACAGGTCAGTGTGTTTAATGCTCTCAATGCAGCCGTCACAGCTGAGCTACAGGTCAGTGTGTTTAATGCAGCCATCACAGCTGAGCTACAGGTCAGTGTGTTTAATGCAGCCATCACAGCTGAGCTACAGGTCAGTGTGTTTACTGCTCTCAATGCAGCCATCACAGCTGAGCTACAGGTCAGTGTGTTTAATGCAGCCATCACAGCTGAGCTACAGGTCAGTGTGTTTAATGCTCTCAATGCAGCCATCACAGCTGAGCTACAGGTCACTGTGTTTACTTCTCTCAATGCAGCCATCACAGCTGAGCTACAGGTCAGTGTGTTTAATGCAGCCATCACAGCTGAGCTACAGGTCAGTGTGTTTACTGCTCTCAATGCAGCCATCACAGCTGAGCTACAGGTCAGTGTGTTTAATGCTCTCAATGCAGCCATCACAGCTGAGCTACAGGTCAGTGTGTTTAATGCAGCCGTCACAGCTGAGCTACAGGTCAGTGTGTTTACTGCTCTCAATGCAGCCATCACAGCTGAGCTACAGGTCAGTGTGTTTAATGTTCTCAATGCAGCCGTCACAGCTGAGCTACAGGTCAGTGTGTTTAATGCTCTCAATGCAGCCATCACAGCTGAGCTACAGGTCAGTGTGTTTAATGCAGCCATCACAGCTGAGCTACAGGTCAGTGTGTTTAATGCTCTCAATGCAGCCGTCACAGCTGAGCTACAGGTCAGTGTGTTTAATGCTCTCAATGCAGCCGTCACAGCTGAGCTACAGGTCAGTGTGTTTAATGCTCTCAATGCAGCCGTCACAGCTGAGCTACAGGTCAGTGTGTTTAATGCTCTCAATGCAGCCGTCACAGCGGAGCTACAGGTCAGTGTGTTTAATGCAGCCATCACAGCTGAGCTACAGGTCAGTGTGTTTAATGCTCTCAATGCAGCCGTCACAGCTGAGCTACAGGTCAGTGTGTTTAATGCTCTCAATGCAGCCATCACAGCTGAGCTACAGGTCAGTGTGTTTAATGCTCTCAATGTAGCCATCACAGCTGAGCTACAGGTCAGTGTGTTTAATGCTCTCAATGCAGCCATCACAGCTGAGCTACAGGTCAGTGTGTTTAATGCTCTCAATGCAGCCATCACAGCTGAGCTACAGGTCAGTGTGTTTAATGCTCTCAATGCAGCCATCACAGCTGAGCTACAGGTCAGTGTGTTTAATGCTCTCAATGCAGCCATCACAGCTGAGCTACAGGTCAGTGTGTTTACTGCTCTCAATGCAGCCATCACAGCTGAGCTACAGGTCAGTGTGTTTAATGCAGCCATCACAGCTGAGCTACAGGTCAGTGTGTTTACTGCTCTCAATGCAGCCATCACAGCTGAGCTACAGGTCAGTGTGTTTAATGCTCTCAATGTAGCCATCACAGCTGAGCTACAGGTCAGTGTATTTAATGCAGCCGTCACAGCTGAGCTACAGGTCAGTGTTTTTAATGCTCTCAATGCAGCCATCACAGCTGAGCTACAGGTCAGTGTGTTTAATGCTCTCAATGCAGCCATCACAGCTGAGCTACAGGTCAGTGTGTTTAATGCAGCCGTCACAGCTGAGCTACAGGTCAGTGTGTTTAATGCAGCCGTCACAGCTGAGCTACAGGTCAGTGTGTTTACTTCTCTCAATGCAGCCATCACAGCTGAGCTACAGGTCAGTGTGTTTAATGCTCTCAATGCAGCCGTCACAGCTGAGCTACAGGTCAGTGTGTTTACTGCTCTCAATGCAGCCATCACAGCTGAGCTACAGGTCAGTGTGTTTACTGCTCTCAATGCAGCCATCACAGCAGAGCTACAGGTCAGTGTGTTTAATGCTCTCAATGTAGCCATCACAGCTGAGCTACAGGTCAGTGTATTTAATGCAGCCGTCACAGCTGAGCTACAGGTCAGTGTTTTTAATGCTCTCAATGCAGCCATCACAGCTGAGCTACAGGTCAGTGTGTTTAATGCTCTCAATGCAGCCGTCACAGCTGAGCTACAGGTCAGTGTGTTTAATGCTCTCAATGCAGCCATCACAGCTGAGCTACAGGTCAGTGTGTTTAATGCTCTCAATGCAGCCATCACAGCTGAGCTACAGGTCAGTGTGTTTAATGCTCTCAATGCAGCCATCACAGCTGAGCTACAGGTCAGTGTGTTTAATGCAGCCGTCACAGCTGAGCTACAGGTCAGTGTGTTTAATGCTCTCAATGCAGCCGTCACAGCTGAGCTACAGGTCAGTGTGTTTAATGCTCTCAATGCAGCCATCACAGCTGAGCTACAGGTCAGTGTGTTTAATGCAGCCATCACAGCTGAGCTACAGGTCAGTGTGTTTAATGCTCTCAATGCAGCCATCACAGCGGAGCTACAGGTCAGTGTGTTTAATGCTCTCAATGTAGCCATCACAGCTGAGCTACAGGTCAGTGTATTTAATGCAGCCGTCACAGCTGAGCTACAGGTCAGTGTGTTTAATGCTCTCAATGCAGCCATCACAGCTGAGCTACAGGTCAGTGTGTTTAATGCTCTCAATGCAGCCGTCACAGCTGAGCTACAGGTCAGTGTGTTTAATGCAGCCGTCACAGCTGAGCTACAGGTCAGTGTGTTTAATGCTCTCAATGCAGCCATCACAGCTGAGCTACAGGTCAGTGTGTTTAATGCAGCCATCACAGCTGAGCTACAGGTCAGTGTGTTTACTTCTCTCAATGCAGCCATCACAGCTGAGCTACAGGTCAGTGTGTTTAATGCTCTCAATGCAGCCGTCACAGCTGAGCTACAGGTCAGTGTGTTTAATGCTCTCAATGCAGCCATCACAGCTGAGCTACAGGTCAGTGTGTTTAATGCAGCCGTCACAGCTGAGGTACAGGTCAGTGTGTTTAATGTTCTCAATGCAGCCGTCACAGCTGAGCTACAGGTCAGTGTGTTTAATGCTCTCAATGCAGCCGTCACAGCTGAGCTACAGGTCAGTGTGTTTAATGCTCTCAATGCAGCCGTCACAGCTGAGCTACAGGTCAGTGTGTTTAATGCTCTCAATGCAGCCGTCACAGCGGAGCTACAGGTCAGTGTGTTTAATGCAGCCATCACAGCTGAGCTACAGGTCAGTGTGTTTAATGCTCTCAATGCAGCCATCACAGCTGAGCTACAGGTCAGTGTGTTTAATGCTCTCAATGCAGCCGTCACAGCTGAGCTACAGGTCAGTGTGTTTAATGCTCTCAATGCAGCCATCACAGCTGAGCTACAGGTCAGTGTGTTTAATGCTCTCAATGTAGCCATCACAGCTGAGCTACAGGTCAGTGTGTTTAATGCTCTCAATGCAGCCATCACAGCTGAGCTACAGGTCAGTGTGTTTAATGCTCTCAATGCAGCCGTCACAGCTGAGCTACAGGTCAGTGTGTTTAATGCAGCCATCACAGCTGAGCTACAGGTCAGTGTGTTTACTGCTCTCAATGCAGCCATCACAGCTGAGCTACAGGTCAGTGTGTTTAATGCAGCCATCACAGCTGAGCTACAGGTCAGTGTGTTTAATGCTCTCAATGCAGCCATCACAGCTGAGCTACAGGTCACTGTGTTTACTTCTTTCAATGCAGCCATCACAGCTGAGCTACAGGTCAGTGTGTTTAATGCAGCCATCACAGCTGAGCTACAGGTCAGTGTGTTTACTGCTCTCAATGCAGCCATCACAGCTGAGCTACAGGTCAGTGTGTTTAATGCTCTCAATGCAGCCATCACAGCTGAGCTACAGGTCAGTGTGTTTAATGCAGCCGTCACAGCTGAGCTACAGGTCAGTGTGTTTACTGCTCTCAATGCAGCCATCACAGCTGAGCTACAGGTCAGTGTGTTTAATGTTCTCAATGCAGCCGTCACAGCTGAGCTACAGGTCAGTGTGTTTAATGCTCTCAATGCAGCCATCACAGCTGAGCTACAGGTCAGTGTGTTTAATGCAGCCATCACAGCTGAGCTACAGGTCAGTGTGTTTAATGCTCTCAATGCAGCCGTCACAGCTGAGCTACAGGTCAGTGTGTTTAATGCTCTCAATGCAGCCGTCACAGCTGAGCTACAGGTCAGTGTGTTTAATGCTCTCAATGCAGCCGTCACAGCTGAGCTACAGGTCAGTGTGTTTAATGCTCTCAATGCAGCCGTCACAGCGGAGCTACAGGTCAGTGTGTTTAATGCAGCCATCACAGCTGAGCTACAGGTCAGTGTGTTTAATGCTCTCAATGCAGCCGTCACAGCTGAGCTACAGGTCAGTGTGTTTAATGCTCTCAATGCAGCCATCACAGCTGAGCTACAGGTCAGTGTGTTTAATGCTCTCAATGTAGCCATCACAGCTGAGCTACAGGTCAGTGTGTTTAATGCTCTCAATGCAGCCATCACAGCTGAGCTACAGGTCAGTGTGTTTAATGCTCTCAATGCAGCCATCACAGCTGAGCTACAGGTCAGTGTGTTTAATGCTCTCAATGCAGCCATCACAGCTGAGCTACAGGTCAGTGTGTTTAATGCTCTCAATGCAGCCATCACAGCTGAGCTACAGGTCAGTGTGTTTACTGCTCTCAATGCAGCCATCACAGCTGAGCTACAGGTCAGTGTGTTTAATGCAGCCATCACAGCTGAGCTACAGGTCAGTGTGTTTACTGCTCTCAATGCAGCCATCACAGCTGAGCTACAGGTCAGTGTGTTTAATGCTCTCAATGTAGCCATCACAGCTGAGCTACAGGTCAGTGTATTTAATGCAGCCGTCACAGCTGAGCTACAGGTCAGTGTTTTTAATGCTCTCAATGCAGCCATCACAGCTGAGCTACAGGTCAGTGTGTTTAATGCTCTCAATGCAGCCATCACAGCTGAGCTACAGGTCAGTGTGTTTAATGCAGCCGTCACAGCTGAGCTACAGGTCAGTGTGTTTAATGCAGCCGTCACAGCTGAGCTACAGGTCAGTGTGTTTACTTCTCTCAATGCAGCCATCACAGCTGAGCTACAGGTCAGTGTGTTTAATGCTCTCAATGCAGCCGTCACAGCTGAGCTACAGGTCAGTGTGTTTACTGCTCTCAATGCAGCCATCACAGCTGAGCTACAGGTCAGTGTGTTTACTGCTCTCAATGCAGCCATCACAGCAGAGCTACAGGTCAGTGTGTTTAATGCTCTCAATGTAGCCATCACAGCTGAGCTACAGGTCAGTGTATTTAATGCAGCCGTCACAGCTGAGCTACAGGTCAGTGTTTTTAATGCTCTCAATGCAGCCATCACAGCTGAGCTACAGGTCAGTGTGTTTAATGCTCTCAATGCAGCCGTCACAGCTGAGCTACAGGTCAGTGTGTTTAATGCTCTCAATGCAGCCATCACAGCTGAGCTACAGGTCAGTGTGTTTAATGCTCTCAATGCAGCCATCACAGCTGAGCTACAGGTCAGTGTGTTTAATGCTCTCAATGCAGCCATCACAGCTGAGCTACAGGTCAGTGTGTTTAATGCAGCCGTCACAGCTGAGCTACAGGTCAGTGTGTTTAATGCTCTCAATGCAGCCGTCACAGCTGAGCTACAGGTCAGTGTGTTTAATGCTCTCAATGCAGCCATCACAGCTGAGCTACAGGTCAGTGTGTTTAATGCAGCCATCACAGCTGAGCTACAGGTCAGTGTGTTTAATGCTCTCAATGCAGCCATCACAGCGGAGCTACAGGTCAGTGTGTTTAATGCTCTCAATGTAGCCATCACAGCTGAGCTACAGGTCAGTGTATTTAATGCAGCCGTCACAGCTGAGCTACAGGTCAGTGTGTTTAATGCTCTCAATGCAGCCATCACAGCTGAGCTACAGGTCAGTGTGTTTAATGCTCTCAATGCAGCCGTCACAGCTGAGCTACAGGTCAGTGTGTTTAATGCAGCCGTCACAGCTGAGCTACAGGTCAGTGTGTTTAATGCTCTCAATGCAGCCATCACAGCTGAGCTACAGGTCAGTGTGTTTAATGCAGCCATCACAGCTGAGCTACAGGTCAGTGTGTTTACTTCTCTCAATGCAGCCATCACAGCTGAGCTACAGGTCAGTGTGTTTAATGCTCTCAATGCAGCCGTCACAGCTGAGCTACAGGTCAGTGTGTTTAATGCTCTCAATGCAGCCATCACAGCTGAGCTACAGGTCAGTGTGTTTAATGCAGCCGTCACAGCTGAGGTACAGGTCAGTGTGTTTAATGTTCTCAATGCAGCCGTCACAGCTGAGCTACAGGTCAGTGTGTTTAATGCTCTCAATGCAGCCGTCACAGCTGAGCTACAGGTCAGTGTGTTTACTGCTCTCAATGTAGCCATCGTTTGGCAGGTATTATAGCTGTGAGTCTTTCCGGGTAAGTCTCTAAGAGCTTACCCAGACTAGGCCACTCAGGAACATTCAATGTCGTCTTGGTAACTAACTCCGGTATAGATTTGGACTTGTGTTTTAGGTTATTGTCCTGCTGAAAGGTGAATTCATCTCCCAGTGTCTGTTGGAAAGCATGCTGAATGAACCAGGTTTCCCTCTAGGATTTTTCCTGTGCTTAGTTCTATTCTGTTTATTTTTATCCTAAACTCCTCAGTCCTTAACGATGACAAGCATACCCATAACATGATACAGCCACCACTATGCTTGACAATATGAAAAGTGATACTCAGTGATGTTGGATTTGCTCCAAACATAACACTTTGAATTCAGAACAAAACGTTAATTTCTTTATTTTATTTTTTTAAACTTTAGCGCCTTTTAAGTTGCAAACAGGATGTATTATGTTTGGAAAAAAAGGTTTTCCGTTAATTTCTTTGCTACATTTTTTTTTTTTTTTTACTTTAGCGCCTTGTTGCAAACAGGATGCATGTTTTGGAATATTTGTATTCTGTACAGGCTCCTCCTTGTTCTTTGTGGACCTTACAGATAATTGTATGTGGGGGGTACAGAGATCATATTAAACACTATTATTGCACACAGAGTGATGAGTCCATGAAACTTATTACGTGACTCGTTAAAAACATTTTTACTACTGAATTTATTTAGGCCATAACAAAGGGGTTTAATACTTATTTACTCAAAAGACATTTCAGCTTTTCATTTTTTATTAAGTTGTAAAAATGTCTAAAAACATAATTCTACTTTGACGTTGTGGGTTATTGTGTGTGTGTGTAGGCCAGTGACACGAAATCTACATTTAATAAATGTAAACTTCTGTCTGTAAACACAACACAATGTGTAAATAGTCAACAGGTGTGAATCAGGCACTGTACAGTAAGTTTCCCGTGTGGCTCAGTTGGTAGAGCATGGCGCCTGCAACGCCAGGGTTGTGGGTTCAATTCCCACGGGGGGAACCAGGATGAATATGTATGAACTTTCCAATTTGTAAGTCGCTCTGGATAAGAGCGTCTGCTAAATGACTTAAATGTAAATGTAATCAGGCACTGTACAGTAAGTTTATGCAAGGCCAACAAAAAATGGCATGATTCAATTATGGAAAAGTTGTGACCTTTCTAGTGTACACGTAGGATTCAATACTTATTTAATACTTAGGATGTAATACCTACTTGCTGCAACAAGTAATTTATTCTCCAACATGTACTGATGATAACAGATACAGTCAGATCCAATGTTGACAACCTTGATAAAGATGATAAAAATACTATAAAAAAGTTCTACTTCATCATTAATCATTTTGGACCTGATTGTACATTCAAATCTCTTTACTCTCCAATTGTTACAAATTCTATGAAATTGTAATGTATGTCTTTTTGTCTCCGTATGCGTTTTACAAATCCTAAAGTTGATTTTAGATTTGTAATGATCTGTTATCCACTAGGACACTCCTCAGTCCTTAACGATGACAAGCATACCCATAACATGATACAGCCACCACTATGCTTGACAATATGAGAAGTGATACTCAGTGATGTTCGATTTCTAATTCTAATGATCTGTTATCCACTAGGACATCGAGGCGAGGAAGGATGTCCAGAAAGAGAAGGACGTGGATGAGCAGGAGGTCAACGTCTCCACCATGCTGCGCTGCCGTACCACCCTGGACAAAGACCTCATCAACACCGGGATATACGAGTCCGCTGGGAAACAGAGTCTGCCCCTGGTCCAGCTCGTACAGCAGCTGCTGAGGTGGGTAGTTCACACTAGGACTGAGTTGTACATTTTGGGGGAGGGATCAGAATCTACAACGTTTAAATCAAAACAAATCAAGTTTATTTTATATAGCCCTTCGTACATCAGCTAATATCTCGAAGTGCTGTACAGAAACCCAGCCTTAAAATAAAATATAACCCCACCCACTTTGCCAAAGCATAGCCCCCACACCACTAGAGGGATATCTTCAACCACCAACTTACCATCCTGAGACAAGGCCGAGTATAGCCCACAAAGATCTCCGCCACGGCACAACCCAAGGGGGGGGGGGCGCCAACCCAGACAGGAAGATCACGTTTACCC
Source organism: Salvelinus fontinalis (assembly GCF_029448725.1). Classification (NCBI taxonomy): domain Eukaryota; kingdom Metazoa; phylum Chordata; class Actinopteri; order Salmoniformes; family Salmonidae; genus Salvelinus; species Salvelinus fontinalis. Next base: position 12,248,718 of record NC_074678.1, read on the forward strand.
TGACAAGCACCAGCCTGCCTGTATTGAGGAACAACAACTGTTATTTATCCAGAAGAACTTTATACTTTATGGGTGTCCCACATATAGTAGTCAACCTCGCGGTGTTGTACATCTCTCCAAATGGGGGTGAATAATGTAGAGAATGAACTTAAAGGTTTGGTTTTGAATCCCTCAGGAACATAGCCTCCCAGACCGTCGGCAGACTGAAGGACGCGGCCAGGAGGATCGCTAGCGGTGTAGACGCGGAGCACGTCAGTAAAGAGCGCTCTGCCTCCTTGGACCTGCTGCTACGCTTCCAGAGGCTGCTGGTCAGCAAACTCTACCTGGGGGTCAACGGCACCGAAAACACCAACGGACACAGTGAGTCATCACACTCCTCATTAGGGAACGTTTTAAACGTTCAAGCTACATTTTGTATTCTTAACTTTAAGAAAAAATCCCAAACAGAAAAACTTTTTTGTTTTTTAGTTTTTCACACAAAATGTACATCACAGTGCAATTATCACAAAACACGTGCTTTGCTGTGTACATGTGTCTGCTCAATCGGTCAGAAACAGACTCCATGAGGGCGGTATGAGGGCCCGACGTCCACAGGTGGGGTTTGTGCTTACAGCCCAACACCGTGCAGGACGTTTGGCATTTGCCAGAGAACACCAAGATTGGCAAATTCGCCACTGGCGCCCTGTGCTCTTCACAGATGAAAGCAGGTTCACACTGAGCACATGTGAAAGACGTGACAGAGTCTGGAGACGCCGTGGAGAACGTTCTGCTGCCTGCAACATCCTCCAGCATGACCGGTTTGGCGATGGGTCAGTCATGGTGTGGGGTGGCATTTCTTTATGGGGCCGCACAGCCCTCCATGGGCTCGCCAGAGGTAGCCTGACTGCCATTAGGTACCGAGATGAGATCCTCAGACCCTTTGTGAGACCATATGCAGACACATGCACATTTGTGGCCTGCTGGAGGTCATTTTGCAGGGCTCTGGCAGTGCACCTCCTTGCACTAAGGCGGAGGTAGCGGTCCTGCTGCTGGGTTGTTGCCCTCCTACGGCCTCCTCCACGTCTCCTGATGTACTGGCCTGTCTCCTTGTAGCGCCTCCATGCTCTGGACACTACGCTGACAGACACAGCAAACCTTTTTGCCACAGCTCGCATTGATGTGCCATCCTGGATGAACTGCACTACCTGAGCCACTTGTGTGGGTTGTAGACTCCGTCTCATGCTACCACTAGAGTGAAAGCACCGCCAGCATTCAAAAGTGACCAAAACATCAGCCAGGAAGCATAGGAACTGAGAAGTGGTCTGTGGTCACCACCTGCAGAATCACTCCTGTTTTGGGGGGTGTCTTGCTAATTGCCTATAATTTCCACCTTTTGTCTATTCCATTTGCACAACAGCATGTGAAATTTATTGTCAATCAGTGTTGTTTCCTAAGTGGACAGTTTGATTTCACAGAAGTGTGATTGACTTGGAGTTACATTGTGTTGTTTAAGTGTTCCCTTTATGTTTTTGAGCAGTGTATATATATATATTGCCAATATTTCCTTCCTGCAGACCCAGAGCTGCTGGGTGTGGGGTCCCTGTTGAAGAAGTACATCGCCCTACTGTGTACTCACATCGGAGACATCCTCCCTGTGGCGACCAGCATTGCCTTCACCGGACACCGACACTTTAATGAAGTGTCCCGGGTCATCGAGGGTGACCTCACTGGTTAGTATTACTCTGATTAATCTAAATCTGCTGTACTCAGACCAGGGTTTGGATCAATTCCATTCCAATTCAGGAATGAAACTGAAATTCCAGATCCTTCCAATTCAGGAATGAAACTGAAATTCCAGATCCTTCCAATTTAGGAATGAAACTGAAATTCCAGATCATTCCAATTTGATCAACCCTGACTCATACCTGTTTTTGAGGCAGTATGATGTGAGAATGTCATATACCCAGATGAATAAGGATCTGTTTTTCGTGTTGGCCTGTAGGTGTTCTCCTCCCCGAGCTGGTGGTGTCCATCGTGTTGCTGCTGACCATGGACGCTGGCCTGATGCAGGAGACTGGCTCCATCCCTCTGCTGGCTGGACTGCTGGAACATCTGGACCGTTTCAACCATCTGGCGCCTGGACACGAGAGGGACGACAACGAAGACCTGGCCTGGCCCGGCATCATGGGTACAGAGCCCCCTGGGAGATGGGAGGAGGGGGGGGGGGGGGGGGTCAGGGGTACAGAGCCTCCTGGGGGAGGGGAGAGGGGGGGTCAGGGGTACAGAGCCTCCTGGGAGAGGGGGGGTCAGGGGTACAGAGCCTCCTGGGAGAGGGGGGGTCAGGGGTACAGAGCCTCCTGGGGGATGGGAGAGGGGGGGTCAGGGATAAAGAGCCTCCTGGGGGAGGGGATGGGAGAGGGGGGGGTCAGGGGTACAGAGCCTCCTGGGGGAGGGGAGGAGGGAGGGGGGGTCAGGGGTACAGAGCCTCCTGGGGGATGGGATGGGAGAGGGGGGGGTCAGGGATAAAGAGCCCCCGGTGGGAGGGGATGGGAGAGGGGGGGGTCAGGGATAAAGAGCCTCCTGGGGGAGGGGATGGGAGAGGGGGGGGGTCAGGGGTACAGAGCCTCCTGGGGGAGGGGATGGGAGAGGGGGGGGTCAGGGATAAAGAGCCTCCTGGGGGAGGGGATGGGAGAGGGGGGGGTCAGGGGTACAGAGCCTCCTGGGGGAGGGGAGGAGGGAGGGGGGGTCAGGGGTACAGGACCAGAAGTGCATGGAGTGTTGAAGAGTGGGGAATGAAGAGTGGGGAATGACTGGTGAATTTAAGCCTAGACTGGAGCATTTGGTAGGTTACATGTGGAGTGTTTCAGTATGTTAGAATGTAACTAGTTGTGGGTTAGTTGTGGTTAGAATGTAACTAGTTGTGGGTTAGTGGTTAGTTGTGGTTAGAATGTAACTAGTTGTGGGTTAGTGGTTAGTTGTGGTTAGAATGTAACTAGTGTGTGTGGTGGGTTAGTTGTGGTTAGAATGTAACTAGTTGTGTGAGGTGGGTTAGTTGTGGTTAGAATGTAACTAGTGTGTGTGGTGGGTTAGTGGTTAGTTGTGGTTAGAATGTAACTAGTTGTGTGAGCTGGGTTAGTGGTTAGTTGTGGTTAGAATGTAACTAGTTGTGGGTTAGTGGTTAGTTGTGGTTAGAATGTAACTAGTTGTGGGTTAGTGGTTAGAATGTAACTAGTTGTGGGTTAGTGGTTAGTTGTGGTTAGAATGTAACTAGTTGTGGGTTAGTTGTGGTTAGAATGTAACTAGTTGTGGGTTAGTGGTGGTTAGAATGTAACTAGTGTGTGTGGTGGGTTAGTTGTGGCTAGAATGTAACTAGTTGTGTGAGGTGGGTTAGTGGTTAGTTGTGGTTAGAATGTAACTAGTTGTGTGAGGTAGGTTAGTGGTTAGTTGTGGTTAGAATGTAACTAGTTGTGGGTTAGTGGTTAGTTGTGGTTAGAATGTAACTAGTTGTGGGTTAGTGGTTAGTTGTGGTTAGAATGTAACTAGTTGTGGGTTAGTGGTTAGTTGTGGCTAGAATGTAACTAGTTGTGGGTTAGTGGTTAGTTGTGGTTAGAATGTAACTAGTTGTGGGTTAGTGGTTAGTTGTGGTTAGAATGTAACTAGTTGTGGGTTAGTGGTTAGTTGTGGTTAGAATGTAACTAGTTGTGGGTTAGTGGTGGTTAGAATGTAACTAGTGTGTGTGGTGGGTTAGTTGTGGCTAGAATGTAACTAGTTGTGTGAGCTGGGTTAGTGGTTAGTTGTGGTTAGAATGTAACTAGTTGTGGGTTAGTGGTTAGTTGTGGCTAGAATGTAACTAGTGTGTGTGGTGGGTTAGTGGTTAGTTGTGGTTAGAATGTAACTAGTTGTGTGAGCTGGGTTAGTGGTTAGTTGTGGTTAGAATGTAACTAGTTGTGGGTTAGTGGTTAGTTGTGGTTAGAATGTAACTAGTTGTGTGAGGTGGGTTAGTTGTGGTTAGAATGTAACTAGTGTGTGTGGTGGGTTAGTGGTTAGTTGTGGTTAGAATGTAACTAGTTTTGGGTTAGTGGTTAATTGTGGCTAGAATGTAACTAGTTGTGTGAGGTGGGTTAGTTGTGGTTAGAATGTAACTAGTTGTGGGTTAGTGGTTAGAATGTAACTAGTTGTGGGTTAGTGGTTAGTTGTGGTTAGAATGTAACTAGTGTGTGTGGTGGGTTAGTTGTGGCTAGAATGTAACTAGTTGTGTGTGGTGGGTTAGTTGTGGTTAGAATGTAACTAGTTGTGGGTTAGTGGTTAGTTGTGGCTAGAATGTAACTAGTGTGTGTGGTGGGTTAGTTGTGGTTAGAATGTAACTAGTTGTGTGTGGTGGGTTAGTTGTGGTTAGAATGTAACTAGTTGTGGGTTAGTGGTTAGTTGTGGTTAGAATGTAACTAGTTTTGGGTTAGTGGTTAGTTGTGGTTAGAATGTAACTAGTGTGTGTGGTGGGTTAGTTGTGGCTAGAATGTAACTAGTTGTGTGGTGGGTTAGTGGTTAGTTGTGGTTAGAATGTAACTAGTTGTGGGTTAGTAGTTAGTTGTGGTTAGAATGTAACTAGTTGTGGGTTAGTTGTGGTTAGAATGTAACTAGTTGTGGGTTAGTTGTGGTTAGAATGTAACTAGTTGTGGTTAGAATGTAACTAGTTGTGTGAGCTGGGTTAGTTGTGGTTAGAATGTAACTAGTTGTGGGTTAGTGGTTAGTTGTGGTTAGAATGTAACTAGTTGTGTGTTAGTGGTTAGTTGTGGCTAGAATGTAACTAGTTGTGTGAGCTGGGTTAGTAGTTAGTTGTGGTTAGAATGTAACTAGTTGTGTGTGGTGGGTTAGTGGTTGTGGTTAGAATGTAACTAGTTGTGGGTTAGTTGTGGTTAGAATGTAACTAGTTGTGTGTGGTGGGTTAGTGGTTAGTTGTGGTTAGAATGTAACTAGTTGTGGGTTAGTTGTGGTTAGAATGTAACTAGTTGTGGGTTAGTGGTGGTTAGAATGTAACTAGTGTGTGTGGTGTGTTAGTTGTGGTTAGAATGTAACTAGTTGTGGGTTAGTGGTGGTTAGAATGTAACTAGTGGTGTGGGGTGGGTTAGTTGTGGTTAGAATGTAACTAGTTGTGGGTTAGTGGTGGTTAGAATGTAACTAGTTGTGTGTGGTGGGTTAGTTGTGGTTAGAATGTAACTAGTTGTGTGAGCTGGGTTAGTGGTTAGTTGTGGTTAGAATGTAACTAGTTGTGTGAGCTGGGTTAGTGGTGGTTAGAATGTAACTAGTTGTGGGTTAGTGGTGGTTAGAATGTAACTAGTTGTGGGTTAGTGGTTAGTTGTGGTTAGAATGTAACTAGTTGTGGGTTAGTGGTGGTTAGAATGTAACTAGTTGTGGGTTAGTGGTGGTTAGAATGTAACTAGTGGTGTGTCTGCTGCGGCAGGCTCGTTCTTCACAGGGCTGAGCTCTAAGAACAACGAGGAGATGTCTCTGATCCGCAAGGCCGACCTGGAGAACCACAACAAAGATGGCGGCTTCTGGACCGTCATCGACGGGAAAGTCTACGACATTAAAGACTTCCAGGCCCAGTCGCTCACTGGGAACAGCATCCTGGGTAGGTTGAACTACCAACTCTCTCTTTCTGACTGCTGTGTTGTTGAAGTATTGTGATCGACTGAGGTCCTTTTGGAACTGTAGAACGCATATTTTATGGTTTAGAGTTGTCTTTTACCAATCAGTTCATTCTATACTTATTTAATGACGTTTCATTTTGACTGATGTCATTTATTCTTTCGATGTGTGTTGGGGTGTAACCTCCTCCCCCTCCTTTATAGCCCAGTTTACAGGAGAAGACCCCGTTGTGGCGTTGGAAGCAGCCCTGCAGTTTGAAGACACCAGGGTGTCTATGCAGGCTTTCTGTGTTGGACAGTACAGAGAGGTGTGTAGCAATGTCACGTTCTTCCTTCAGAGCTGTTAGACTTCTCACTGTTCTTCTTTGTCTTTGATTAGTGTTGCAACACGTTTTGAATAGTCTTCCAAAAGTCTCAGAATAGTCCCCGAACAAGTATTGAACATCGAAATAATCTCGGAGCGGTCTCAGAAAAGTTTTTTTTTTTAACGGTATATCTGTTCCCTGTGTCCTCTCTCCGTTCCCCGTGTCCTCTCTCCGTTCCCCGTGTCCTCTCTCCGTTCCCCGTGTCCTCTCTCCGTTCCCCGTGTCCTCTCTCCGTTCCCCGTGTCCTCTCTCCGTTCCCCGTGTCCTCTCTCCGCTCCCCGTGTCCTCTCTCCGCTCCCCGTGTCCTCTCTCCGCTCCCCGTGTCCTCTCTCCGCTCCCCGTGTCCTCTCTCCGTTCCCCGTGTCCTCTCTCCGTTCCCCGTGTCCTCTCTCCGTTCCCCGTGTCCTCTCTCCGTTCCCCGTGTCCTCTCTCCGTTCCCCGTGTCCTCTCTCCGCTCCCCGTGTCCTCTCTCCGCTCCCCGTGTCCTCTCTCCGCTCCCCGTGTCCTCTCTCCGTTCCCCGTGTCCTCTCTCCGTTCCCCGTGTCCTCTCTCCGTTCCCCGTGTCCTCTCTCCGTTCCCCGTGTCCTCTCTCCGTTCCCCGTGTCCTCTCTCCGTTCCCCGTGTCCTCTCTCCGTTCCCCGTGTCCTCTCTCCGTTCCCCGTGTCCTCTCTCCGTTCCCCGTGTCCTCTCTCCGTTCCCCGTGTCCTCTCTCCGTTCCCCGTGTCCTCTCTCCGTTCCCCGTGTCCTCTCTCCGTTCCCCGTGTCCTCTCTCCGTTCCCCGTGTCCTCTCTCCGTTCCCCGTGTCCTCTCTCCGTTCCCCGTGTCCTCTCTCCGTTCCCCGTGTCCTCTCTCCGTTCCCCGTGTCCTCTCTCCGTTCCCCGTGTCCTCTCTCCGTTCCCCGTGTCCTCTCTCCGTTCCCCGTGTCCTCTCTCCGTACCCGGTGTCCTCTCTCCGTACCCGGTGTCCTCTCTCCGTACCCGGTGTCCTCTCTCTGTTCCCCGTGTCCTCTCTCCGTTCCCCGTGTCCTCTCTCCGTTCCCCGTGTCCTCTCTCCGTTCCCCGTGTCCTCTCTCCGTTCCCCGTGTCCTCCAGCCCAACCAGGAGACAGTGACCACCCCAGACCTGAGCAGCCTGTGCTCCCCCCTCATCGACACAGAGAGGAACCTGGGACTCCTGCTGGGCCTCCACGCCTCTTACCTGGCCAACAGCACCCCCCTGTCACCCATGGAGATAGAATGTGCCAGTGAGTGACCTCTGACCTCTAACTCTTGTCTGACCCTGACCTGTTGTCCATGGAGATAATGTACTAGTCCGTGACCCTGACCCTGACCTGTTGTCCATGGAGATAATGTACTAGTCAGTAACCCTGACCTGTTGTCCATGGAGATAATGTACTAGTCAGTGACCCTGACCTGTTGTCCATGGAGATAATGTACTAGTCAGTGACCCTGACCCTGTTGTCCATGGAGATAATGTACTAGTCAGTGACCCTGACCTGTTGTCAGTGGAGATAATGTACTAGTCAGTGACCCTGACCTGTTGTCCATGGAGATAATGTACTAGTCAGTGACCCTGACCTGTTGTCAGTGGAGATAATGTACTAGTCAGTGACCCTGACCTGTTGTCCATGGAGATAATGTACTAGTCAGTGACCCTGACCCTGTTGTCCATGGAGATAATGTACTAGTCAGTGACCCTGACCTGTTGTCCATGGAGATAATGTACTAGTCAGTGTCCATGGAGATAATGTACTAGTCAGTGTCCATGGAGATAATGTACTAGTCAGTGTCCATGGAGATAATGTACTAGTCAGTGACCCTGACCCTGACCTGTTGTCCATGGAGATAATGTACTAGTCAGTGACCCTGACCTGTTGTCCATGGAGATAATGTACTAGTCAGTAACCCTGACCTGTTGTCCATGGAGATAATGTACTAGTCAGTAACCCTGACCTGTTGTCCATGGAGATAATGTACTAGTCAGTGACCCTGACCTTCATCAGTTCCTAACCTGCACCTCTCTCTCATCAGAGTGGCTCCGGTCGTCCATCTTCCAAGGTGGTCTGCAGACCAGTCAGATCCACTACAGCTACAACGAGGAGAAGGACGAGGACCACTGCTGGTCGCCGGGAACACCTGATAAGGCTCAACAGATATACTCCCGCAGGCTCACCCTCAGCGACCATGCTCAGCCCTTCTTACAGGCTATCGCTGACAACACCACTCAGGACCACACTGTAAAGGTTAGAGGTCAGGGATAAGGGTTAGGCAGGCTCACCCTCAGCGACCATGCTCAGCCCTTCTTACAGGCTATCGCTGACAACACCACTCAGGACCACACTGTAAAGGTTAGAGGTCAGGGATAAGGGTTAGGCAGGCTCACCCTCAGCGACCATGCTCAGCCCTTCTTACAGGCTATCGCTGACAACACCACTCAGGACCACACTGTGAAGGTAAAGGTTAGAGGTCAGGGATAAGGGTTAGGCAGGCTCACCCTCAGCGACCATGCTCAGCCCTTCTTACAGGCTATCGCCGACAACACCACTCAGGACCACACTGTAAAGGTTAGAGGTCAGGGATAAGGGTTAGGCAGGCTCACCCTCAGCGACCATGCTCAGCCCTTCTTACAGGCTATCGCCGACAACACAATAGTGGCCAGGGGTTAGGGGCCAGGGGTTAGGGGCCAGGGGTTAGGGGCCAGGGGTTAGGGGCCAGGGGTTAGGGGTTAGGGGCCAGAGGTTAGGGGTTAGGGGCCAGAGGTTAGGGGTTAGGGGCCAGGGGTTAGGGGCCAGGGGTTAGGGGCCAGGGGTTAGGGGCCAGGGGTTAGGGGCCAGAGGTTAGGGGTTAGGGGCCAGAGGTTAGGGGTTAGGGGCCAGAGGTTAGGGGTTAGGGGTTAGGGGCCTGGGGTTAGGGTCCAGAGGTTAGGGGCCAGGGGTTAGGGTCCAGAGGTTAGGTGTTAGGGGCCAGATGTTAGGGGTCAGGGGTTATTGGCCAGGGGTTAGGGGCCAGGGGTTAGGGGCCAGGGGTTATTGGCCAGGGGTTAGGGGTTAGGGGCCAGGGGTTAGGGGCCAGGGGTTAGGGGTTAGTGGCCAGAGGTTAGGGGTTAGTGGCCAGAGGTTAGGGGCCAGGGGTTAGTGGCCAGAGGTTAGGGGCCAGGGGTTAGGGGCCAGGGGTTAGGGGTTAGTGGCCAGGGGTTAGGGGCCAGGGGTTAGGGGCCAGGGGTTAGGGGCCAGGGGTTAGGGGTTAGTGGCCAGAGGTTAGGGGTTAGTGGCCAGAGGTTAGGGGTTAGTGGCCAGAGGTTAGGGGTTAGTGGCCAGAGGTTAGGGGTTAGTGGCCAGAGGTTAGGGGTTAGTGGCCAGAGGTTAGGGGTTAGTGGCCAGAGGTTAGGGGTTAGTGGCCAGAGGTTAGGGGTTAGAGGTTAGGGGTTAGAGGTTAGGGGTTAGAGGTTAGGGGTTAGAGGTTAGGGGTTAGAGGTTAGGGGCCAGGGGTTAGGGGCCAGGGGTTAGGGGCCAGGGGTTAGGGGCCAGGGGTTAGGGGCCAGAGGTTAGGGGCCAGAGGTTAGGGGCCAGGTAGGGGCCAGGGGTCAGAGGTTAGGGGCCAGAGGTTAGGGGTCAGAGGTTAGGGGCCAGGGGTTAGGGGCCAGGGGTTAGGGGCCAGGGGTTAGGGGCCAGGGGTTAGGGGCCAGGGGTTAGGGGCCAGAGGTTAGGGTCCAGGGGCCAGAGGTTAGGGGCCAGAGGTTAGGGGCCAGAGGTTAGGGGCCAGAGGTTAGGGGCCAGGGGTTAGGGGCCAGGGGTTAGGGGCCAGGGGTTAGGGGCCAGGGGTTAGGGGCCAGAAGTTAGAGTTAGGAAGGCAGGTTTAGGGTGATAATGGGTATTTGGAGCTGTGACTATATTTAATACATCTAATTTATCCGTAGCTTTCTGAAACACTGGTTCTATCCTATGTTTCGATGTCCTTGGAGCCGGACAGTCCCGTGGCGATTCGAGTATCCACTGGCAGCTTTAGTTATGGCCTTCTGCCCCCGTTTCTTCATGTGTATGTCACCTGTCTGCCTCCATTAGATGTGTCATCTTAGAGCTTCTGTTGGTCGTTTTCTGTTCCAGGACTTCCTGTGCCAAATGGAGCGGTGTTGTAAGCAGTATCACCTCATCACGCCCATCACCTTCCCCCTGGAGCACCCTGTGGAGGAAGTCGGACGTCTGCTGCTTTGCTGCCTGCTCAAACACCAGGACCTCGGTAACCTAGCAACCACCCACCCTGCGCTCACACGCCACTGTCACACCTTTTATCTTCCGTTGTGGTCTTTAAAATGTATTCCATTTTGAATTGGCTAGTTATGTTAAAAATATATAATATTGTCCTTTTGGTTCGCAATGGAGACATTTCTACTTCCATACTGTCTATGTAGTAACAGAGGGTAGGGGTCATACTGTCCTATGTAGTAACAGAGGGTAGGGGTCATACTGTCCTATGTAGTAACAGAGGGTAGGGGTCATACTGTCCTATGTAGTAACAGAGGGTAGGGGTCATACTGTCCTATGTAGTAACAGAGGGTAGGGGTCATACTGTCCTATGTAGTAACAGAGGGTAGGGGTCATACTGTCCTATGTAGTAACAGAGGGTAGGGGTCATACTGTCCTATGTAGTAACAGAGGGTAGGGGTCATACTGTCCTATGTAGTAACAGAGGGTAGGGGTCATACTGTCCTATGTAGTAACAGAGGGTAGGGGTCATACTGTCTGTCCTATGTAGTAACAGAGGGTAGGGGTCATACTGTCTGTCCTATGTAGTAACAGAGGGTAGGGGTCATACTGTCTGTCCTATGTAGTAACAGAGGGTAGGGGTCATACTGTCCTATGTAGTAACAGAGGGTAGGGGTCATACTGTCCTATGTAGTAACAGAGGGTAGGGGTCATACTGTCCTATGTAGTAACAGAGGGTAGGGGTCATACTGTCCTATGTAGTAACAGAGGGTAGGGGTCATACTGTCCTATGTAGGGGTCATACTGTCCTATGTAGTAACAGAGGGTAGGGGTCATACTGTCCTATGTAGTAACAGAGGGTAGGGGTCATACTGTCCTATGTAGTAACAGAGGGTAGGGGTCATACTGTCCTATGTAGTAACAGAGGTTAGGGGTCATACTGTCTATGTAGTAACAGAGGGTAGGGGTCATACTGTCCTATGTAGTAACAGAGGGTAGGGGTCATACTGTCTGTCCTATGTAGTAACAGAGGGTAGGGGGGGTCATACTGTCCTATGTAGTAACAGAGGGTAGGGGTCATACTGTCCTATGTAGTAACAGAGGGTAGGGGTCATACTGTCCTATGTAGTAACAGAGGGTAGGGGTCATACTGTCCTATGTAGTAACAGAGGGTAGGGGTCATACTGTCCTATGTCGTAACAGAGGGTAGGGGTCATACTGTCCTATGTAGTAACAGAGGGTAGGGGTCATACTGTCCTATGTCGTAACAGAGGGTAGGGGTCATACTGTCCTATGTCGTAACAGAGGGTAGGGGTCATACTGTCCTATGTAGTAACAGAGGGTAGGGGTCATACTGTCCTATGTAGTAACAGAGGGTAGGGGTCATACTGTCCTATGTAGTAACAGAGGGTAGGGGTCATACTGTCCTATGTAGTAACAGAGGGTAGGGGTCATACTGTCCTATGTAGTAACAGAGGGTAGGGGTCATACTGTCCTATGTAGTAACAGAGGGTAGGGGTCATACTGTCCTATGTAGTAACAGAGGGTAGGGGTCATACTGTCCTATGTAGTAACAGAGGGTAGGGGTCATACTGTCCTATGTAGTAACAGAGGGTAGGGGTCATACTGTCCTATGTAGGGGTCATACTGTCCTATGTAGTAACAGAGGGTAGGGGTCATACTGTCCTATGTAGGGGTCATACTGTCCTATGTAGTAACAGAGGGTAGGGGTCATACTGTCCTATGTAGGGGTCATACTGTCCTATGTAGTAACAGAGGGTAGGGGTCATACTGTCCTATGTAGTAACAGAGGGTAGGGGTCATACTGTCCTATGTAGTAACAGAGGGTAGGGGTCATACTGTCCTATGTAGTAACAGAGGGTAGGGGTCATACTGTCCTATGTAGTAACAGAGGGTAGGGGTCATACTGTCCTATGTAGTAACAGAGGGTAGGGGTCATACTGTCCTATGTAGTAACAGAGGGTAGGGGTCATACTGTCCTATGTAGTAACAGAGGGTAGGGGTCATACTGTCCTATGTAGGGGTCATACTGTCCTATGTAGTAACAGAGGGTAGGGGTCATACTGTCCTATGTAGTAACAGAGGGTAGGGGTCATACTGTCCTATGTAGTAACAGAGGGTAGGGGTCATACTGTCCTATGTAGTAACAGAGGGTAGGGGTCATACTGTCCTATGTAGTAACAGAGGGTAGGGGTCATACTGTCCTATGTAGTAACAGAGGGTAGGGGTCATACTGTCCTATGTAGTAACAGAGGGTAGGGGTCATACTGTCCTATGTAGTAACAGAGGGTAGGGGTCATACTGTCCTATGTAGTAACAGAGGGTAGGGGTCATACTGTCCTATGTAGTAACAGAGGGTAGGGGTCATACTGTCCTATGTAGTAACAGAGGGTAGGGGTCATACTGTCCTATGTAGTAACAGAGGGTAGGGGTCATACTGTCCTATGTAGTAACAGAGGGTAGGGGTCATACTGTCCTATGTAGTAACAGAGGGTAGGGGTCATACTGTCCTATGTAGTAACAGAGGGTAGGGGTCATACTGTCCTATGTAGTAACAGAGGGTAGGGGTCATACTGTCCTATGTAGTAACAGAGGGTAGGGGTCATACTGTCCTATGTAGTAACAGAGGGTAGGGGTCATACTGTCCTATGTAGTAACAGAGGGTAGGGGTCATACTGTCCTATGTAGTAACAGAGGGTAGGGGTCATACTGTCCTATGTAGTAACAGAGGGTAGGGGTCATACTGTCCTATGTAGTAACAGAGGGTAGGGGTCATACTGTCCTATGTAGTAACAGAGGGTAGGGGTCATACTGTCCTATGTAGTAACAGAGGGTAGGGGTCATACTGTCCTATGTAGTAACAGAGGGTAGGGGTCATACTGTCCTATGTAGTAACAGAGGGTAGGGGTCATACTGTCCTATGTAGTAACAGAGGGTAGGGGTCATACTGTCCTATGTACGGGTGGGGTCATACTGTCCTATGTAGTAACAGAGGGTAGGGGTCATACTGTCCTATGTAGTAACAGAGGGTAGGGGTCATACTGTCCTATGTAGTAACAGAGGGTAGGGGTCATACTGTCCTATGTAGTAACAGAGGGTAGGGGTCATACTGTCCTATGTAGTAACAGAGGGTAGGGGTCATACTGTCCTATGTAGTAACAGAGGGTAGGGGTCATACTGTCCTATGTAGTAACAGAGGGTAGGGGTCATACTGTCCTATGTAGTAACAGAGGGTAGGGGTCATACTGTCCTATGTAGTAACAGAGGGTAGGGGTCATACTGTCCTATGTAGTAACAGAGGGTAGGGGTCATACTGTCCTATGTAGTAACAGAGGGTAGGGGTCATACTGTCCTATGTAGTAACAGAGGGTAGGGGTCATACTGTCCTATGTAGTAACAGAGGGTAGGGGTCATACTGTCCTATGTAGTAACAGAGGGTAGGGGTCATACTGTCCTATGTAGTAACAGAGGGTAGGGGTCATACTGTCCTATGTAGTAACAGAGGGTAGGGGTCATACTGTCCTATGTAGTAACAGAGGGTAGGGGTCATACTGTCCTATGTAGTAACAGAGGGTAGGGGTCATACTGTCCTATGTAGTAACAGAGGGTAGGGGTCATACTGTCTATTAGTAACAGAGGGTAGGGGTCATACTGTCCTATGTAGTAACAGAGGGTAGGGGTCATACTGTCCTATGTAGTAACAGAGGGTAGGGGTCATACTGTCCTATGTAGTAACAGAGGGTAGGGGTCATACTGTCCTATGTAGTAACAGAGGGTAGGGGTCATACTGTCCTATGTAGTAACAGAGGGTAGGGGTCATACTGTCCTATGTAGTAACAGAGGGTAGGGGTCATACTGTCCTATGTAGTAACAGAGGGTAGGGGTCATACTGTCCTATGTAGTAACAGAGGGTAGGGGTCATACTGTCCTATGTAGTAACAGAGGGTAGGGGTCATACTGTCCTATGTAGTAACAGAGGGTAGGGGTCATACTGTCCTATGTAGTAACAGAGGGTAGGGGTCATACTGTCCTATGTAGTAACAGAGGGTAGGGGTCATACTGTCCTATGTAGTAACAGAGGGTAGGGGTCATACTGTCCTATGTAGTAACAGAGGGTAGGGGTCATACTGTCCTATGTAGTAACAGAGGGTAGGGGTCATACTGTCCTATTAGTAACAGAGGGTAGGGGTCATACTGTCCTATGTAGTAACAGAGGGTAGGGGTCATACTGTCCTATGTAGTAACAGAGGGTAGGGGTCATACTGTCCTATGTAGTAACAGAGGGTAGGGGTCATACTGTCCTATGTAGTAACAGAGGGTAGGGGTCATACTGTCCTATGTAGTAACAGAGGGTAGGGGTCATACTGTCCTATGTAGTAACAGAGGGTAGGGGTCATACTGTCCTATGTAGTAACAGAGGGTAGGGGTCATACTGTCCTATGTAGTAACAGAGGGTAGGGGTCATACTGTCCTATGTAGTAACAGAGGGTAGGGGTCATACTGTCCTATGTAGTAACAGAGGGTAGGGGTCATACTGTCCTATGTAGTAACAGAGGGTAGGGGTCATACTGTCCTATGTAGTAACAGAGGGTAGGGGTCATACTGTCCTATGTAGTAACAGAGGGTAGGGGTCATACTGTCCTATGTAGTAACAGAGGGTAGGGGTCATACTGTCCTATGTAGTAACAGAGGGTAGGGGTCATACTGTCCTATGTAGTAACAGAGGGTAGGGGTCATACTGTCCTATGTAGTAACAGAGGGTAGGGGTCATACTGTCCTATGTAGTAACAGAGGGTAGGGGTCATACTGTCCTATGTAGTAACAGAGGGTAGGGGTCATACTGTCCTATGTAGTAACAGAGGGTAGGGGTCATACTGTCCTATGTAGTAACAGAGGGTAGGGGTCATACTGTCCTATGTAGTAACAGAGGGTAGGGGTCATACTGTCCTATGTAGTAACAGAGGGTAGGGGTCATACTGTCCTATGTAGTAACAGAGGGTAGGGGTCATACTGTCCTATGTAGTAACAGAGGGTAGGGGTCATACTGTCCTATGTAGTAACAGAGGGTAGGGGTCATACTGTCCTATGTAGTAACAGAGGGTAGGGGTCATACTGTCCTATGTAGTAACAGAGGGTAGGGGTCATACTGTCCTATGTAGTAACAGAGGGTAGGGGTCATACTGTCCTATGTAGTAACAGAGGGTAGGGGTCATACTGTCCTATGTAGTAACAGAGGGTAGGGGTCATACTGTCCTATGTAGTAACAGAGGGTAGGGGTCATACTGTCCTATGTAGTAACAGAGGGTAGGGGTCATACTGTCCTATGTAGTAACAGAGGGTAGGGGTCATACTGTCCTATGTAGTAACAGAGGGTAGGGGTCATACTGTCCTATGTAGTAACAGAGGGTAGGGGTCATACTGTCCTATGTAGTAACAGAGGGTAGGGGTCATACTGTCCTATGTAGTAACAGAGGGTAGGGGTCATACTGTCCTATGTAGTAACAGAGGGTAGGGGTCATACTGTCCTATGTAGTAACAGAGGGTAGGGGTCATACTGTCCTATGTAGTAACAGAGGGTAGGGGTCATACTGTCCTATGTAGTAACAGAGGGTAGGGGTCATACTGTCCTATGTAGTAACAGAGGGTAGGGGTCATACTGTCCTATGTAGTAACAGAGGGTAGGGGTCATACTGTCCTATGTAGTAACAGAGGGTAGGGGTCATACTGTCCTATGTAGTAACAGAGGGTAGGGGTCATACTGTCCTATGTAGTAACAGAGGGTAGGGGTCATACTGTCCTATGTAGTAACAGAGGGTAGGGGTCATACTGTCCTATGTAGTAACAGAGGGTAGGGGTCATACTGTCCTATGTAGTAACAGAGGGTAGGGGTCATACTGTCCTATGTAGTAACAGAGGGTAGGGGTCATACTGTCCTATGTAGTAACAGAGGGTAGGGGTCATACTGTCCTATGTAGTAACAGAGGGTAGGGGTCATACTGTCCTATGTAGTAACAGAGGGTAGGGGTCATACTGTCCTATGTAGTAACAGAGGGTAGGGGTCATACTGTCCTATGTAGTAACAGAGGGTAGGGGTCATACTGTCCTATGTAGTAACAGAGGGTAGGGGTCATACTGTCCTATGTAGTAACAGAGGGTAGGGGTCATACTGTCCTATGTAGTAACAGAGGGTAGGGGTCATACTGTCCTATGTAGTAACAGAGGGTAGGGGTCATACTGTCCTATGTAGTAACAGAGGGTAGGGGTCATACTGTCCTATGTAGTAACAGAGGGTAGGGGTCATACTGTCCTATGTAGTAACAGAGGGTAGGGGTCATACTGTCCTATGTGTCGAGGGTGGGGTCATACTGTCCTATGTAGTAACAGAGGGTAGGGGTCATACTGTCCTATGTAGTAACAGAGGGTAGGGGTCATACTGTCCTATGTAGGGGTCATACTGTCCTATGTAGTAACAGAGGGTAGGGGTCATACTGTCCTATGTAGTAACAGAGGGTAGGGGTCATACTGTCCTATGTAGTAACAGAGGGTAGGGGTCATACTGTCCTATGTAGTAACAGAGGGTAGGGGTCATACTGTCCTATGTAGTAACAGAGGGTAGGGGTCATACTGTCCTATGTAGGGGTCATACTGTCCTATGTAGTAACAGAGGGTAGGGGTCATACTGTCCTATGTAGTAACAGAGGGTAGGGGTCATACTGTCCTATGTAGTAACAGAGGGTAGGGGTCATACTGTCCTATGTAGTAACAGAGGGTAGGGGTCATACTGTCCTATGTAGTAACAGAGGGTAGGGGTCATACTGTCCTATGTAGTAACAGAGGGTAGGGGTCATACTGTCCTATGTAGTAACAGAGGGTAGGGGTCATACTGTCCTATGTAGTAACAGAGGGTAGGGGTCATACTGTCCTATGTAGTAACAGAGGGTAGGGGTCATACTGTCCTATGTAGTAACAGAGGGTAGGGGTCATACTGTCCTATGTAGTAACAGAGGGTAGGGGTCATACTGTCCTATGTAGTAACAGAGGGTAGGGGTCATACTGTCCTATGTAGTAACAGAGGGTAGGGGTCATACTGTCCTATGTAGTAACAGAGGGTAGGGGTCATACTGTCCTATGTAGTAACAGAGGGTAGGGGTCATACTGTCCTATGTAGTAACAGAGGGTAGGGGTCATACTGTCCTATGTAGTAACAGAGGGTAGGGGTCATACTGTCCTATGTAGTAACAGAGGGTAGGGGTCATACTGTCCTATGTAGTAACAGAGGGTAGGGGTCATACTGTCCTATGTAGTAACAGAGGGTAGGGGTCATACTGTCCTATGTAGTAACAGAGGGTAGGGGTCATACTGTCCTATGTAGTAACAGAGGGTAGGGGTCATACTGTCCTATGTAGTAACAGAGGGTAGGGGTCATACTGTCCTATGTAGTAACAGAGGGTAGGGGTCATACTGTCCTATGTAGTAACAGAGGGTAGGGGTCATACTGTCCTATGTAGTAACAGAGGGTAGGGGTCATACTGTCCTATGTAGTAACAGAGGGTAGGGGTCATACTGTCCTATGTAGTAACAGAGGGTAGGGGTCATACTGTCCTATGTAGTAACAGAGGGTAGGGGTCATACTGTCCTATGTAGTAACAGAGGGTAGGGGTCATACTGTCCTATGTAGGGGTCATACTGTCCTATGTAGTAACAGAGGGTAGGGGTCATACTGTCCTATGTAGTAACAGAGGGTAGGGGTCATACTGTCCTATGTAGTAACAGAGGGTAGGGGTCATACTGTCCTATGTAGTAACAGAGGGTAGGGGTCATACTGTCCTATGTAGGGGTCATACTGTCCTATGTAGTAACAGAGGGTAGGGGTCATACTGTCCTATGTAGTAACAGAGGGTAGGGGTCATACTGTCCAATGTAGGGGTCATACTGTCCTATGTAGTAACAGAGGGTAGGGGTCATACTGTCCTATGTAGTAACAGAGGGTAGGGGTCATACTGTCCTATGTAGTAACAGAGGGTAGGGGTCATACTGTCCTATGTAGTAACAGAGGGTAGGGGTCATACTGTCCTATGTAGTAACAGAGGGTAGGGGTCATACTGTCCTATGTAGGGGTCATACTGTCCTATGTAGTAACAGAGGGTAGGGGTCATACTGTCCTATGTAGTAACAGAGGGTAGGGGTCATACTGTCCTATGTAGTAACAGAGGGTAGGGGTCATACTGTCCTATGTAGTAACAGAGGGTAGGGGTCATACTGTCCTATGTAGTAACAGAGGGTAGGGGTCATACTGTCCTATGTAGTAACAGAGGGTAGGGGTCATACTGTCCTATGTAGTAACAGAGGGTAGGGGTCATACTGTCCTATGTAGTAACAGAGGGTAGGGGTCATACTGTCCTATGTAGTAACAGAGGGTAGGGGTCATACTGTCCTATGTAGTAACAGAGGGTAGGGGTCATACTGTCCTATGTAGTAACAGAGGGTAGGGGTCATACTGTCCTATGTAGTAACAGAGGGTAGGGGTCATACTGTCCTATGTAGTAACAGAGGGTAGGGGTCATACTGTCCTATGTAGTAACAGAGGGTAGGGGTCATACTGTCCTATGTAGTAACAGAGGGTAGGGGTCATACTGTCCTATGTAGTAACAGAGGGTAGGGGTCATACTGTCCTATGTAGTAACAGAGGGTAGGGGTCATACTGTCCTATGTAGTAACAGAGGGTAGGGGTCATACTGTCCTATGTAGTAACAGAGGGTAGGGGTCATACTGTCCTATAGTCGAGGGTAGGGGTCATACTGTCCTATGTAGTAACAGAGGGTAGGGGTCATACTGTCCTATGTAGTAACAGAGGGTAGGGGTCATACTGTCCTATGTAGTAACAGAGGGTAGGGGTCATACTGTCCTATGTAGTAACAGAGGGTAGGGGTCATACTGTCCTATGTAGTAACAGAGGGTAGGGGTCATACTGTCCTATGTAGTAACAGAGGGTAGGGGTCATACTGTCCTATGTAGTAACAGAGGGTAGGGGTCATACTGTCCTATGTAGTAACAGAGGGTAGGGGTCATACTGTCCTATGTAGTAACAGAGGGTAGGGGTCATACTGTCCTATGTAGTAACAGAGGGTAGGGGTCATACTGTCCTATGTAGTAACAGAGGGTAGGGGTCATACTGTCCTATGTAGTAACAGAGGGTAGGGGTCATACTGTCCTATGTAGTAACAGAGGGTAGGGGTCATACTGTCCTATGTAGTAACAGAGGGTAGGGGTCATACTGTCCTATGTAGTAACAGAGGGTAGGGGTCATACTGTCCTATGTAGTAACAGAGGGTAGGGGTCATACTGTCCTATGTAGTAACAGAGGGTAGGGGTCATACTGTCCTATGTAGTAACAGAGGGTAGGGGTCATACTGTCCTATGTAGTAACAGAGGGTAGGGGTCATACTGTCCTATGTAGTAACAGAGGGTAGGGGTCATACTGTCCTATGTAGTAACAGAGGGTAGGGGTCATACTGTCCTATGTAGTAACAGAGGGTAGGGGTCATACTGTCCTATGTAGTAACAGAGGGTAGGGGTCATACTGTCCTATGTAGTAACAGAGGGTAGGGGTCATACTGTCCTATGTAGTAACAGAGGGTAGGGGTCATACTGTCCTATGTAGTAACAGAGGGTAGGGGTCATACTGTCCTATGTAGTAACAGAGGGTAGGGGTCATACTGTCCTATGTGTCAGGGGGGTCATACTGTCCTATGTAGTAACAGAGGGTAGGGGTCATACTGTCCTATGTAGTAACAGAGGGTAGGGGTCATACTGTCCTATGTAGTAACAGAGGGTAGGGGTCATACTGTCCTATGTAGTAACAGAGGGTAGGGGTCATACTGTCCTATGTAGTAACAGAGGGTAGGGGTCATACTGTCCTATGTAGTAACAGAGGGTAGGGGTCATACTGTCCTATGTAGTAACAGAGGGTAGGGGTCATACTGTCCTATGTAGTAACAGAGGGTAGGGGTCATACTGTCCTATGTAGTAACAGAGGGTAGGGGTCATACTGTCCTATGTAGTAACAGAGGGTAGGGGTCATACTGTCCTATGTAGTAACAGAGGGTAGGGGTCATACTGTCCTATGTAGTAACAGAGGGTAGGGGTCATACTGTCCTATGTAGTAACAGAGGGTAGGGGTCATACTGTCCTATGTAGTAACAGAGGGTAGGGGTCATACTGTCCTATGTAGTAACAGAGGGTAGGGGTCATACTGTCCTATGTAGTAACAGAGGGTAGGGGTCATACTGTCCTATGTAGTAACAGAGGGTAGGGGTCATACTGTCCTATGTAGTAACAGAGGGTAGGGGTCATACTGTCCTATGTAGTAACAGAGGGTAGGGGTCATACTGTCCTATGTAGTAACAGAGGGTAGGGGTCATACTGTCCTATGTAGTAACAGAGGGTAGGGGTCATACTGTCCTATGTAGTAACAGAGGGTAGGGGTCATACTGTCCTATGTAGTAACAGAGGGTAGGGGTCATACTGTCCTATGTAGTAACAGAGGGTAGGGGTCATACTGTCCTATGTAGTAACAGAGGGTAGGGGTCATACTGTCCTATGTAGTAACAGAGGGTAGGGGTCATACTGTCCTATGTAGTAACAGAGGGTAGGGGTCATACTGTCCTATGTAGTAACAGAGGGTAGGGGTCATACTGTCCTATGTAGTAACAGAGGGTAGGGGTCATACTGTCCTATGTAGTAACAGAGGGTAGGGGTCATACTGTCCTATGTAGTAACAGAGGGTAGGGGTCATACTGTCCTATGTAGTAACAGAGGGTAGGGGTCATACTGTCCTATGTAGTAACAGAGGGTAGGGGTCATACTGTCCTATGTAGTAACAGAGGGTAGGGGTCATACTGTCCTATGTAGTAACAGAGGGTAGGGGTCATACTGTCCTATGTAGTAACAGAGGGTAGGGGTCATACTGTCCTATGTAGTAACAGAGGGTAGGGGTCATACTGTCCTATGTAGTAACAGAGGGTAGGGGTCATACTGTCCTATGTAGTAACAGAGGGTAGGGGTCATACTGTCCTATGTAGTAACAGAGGGTAGGGGTCATACTGTCCTATGTAGTAACAGAGGGTAGGGGTCATACTGTCCTATGTAGTAACAGAGGGTAGGGGTCATACTGTCCTATGTAGTAACAGAGGGTAGGGGTCATACTGTCCTATGTAGGGGGGGGTCATACTGTCCTATGTAGTAACAGAGGGTAGGGGTCATACTGTCCTATGTAGTAACAGAGGGTAGGGGTCATACTGTCCTATGTAGTAACAGAGGGTAGGGGTCATACTGTCCTATGTAGTAACAGAGGGTAGGGGTCATACTGTCCTATGTACGGGGGGGTCATACTGTCCTATGTAGTAACAGAGGGTAGGGGTCATACTGTCCTATGTAGTAACAGAGGGTAGGGGTCATACTGTCCAATGTAGGGGTCATACTGTCCTATGTAGTAACAGAGGGTAGGGGTCATACTGTCCTATGTAGTAACAGAGGGTAGGGGTCATACTGTCCTATGTAGTAACAGAGGGTAGGGGTCATACTGTCCTATGTAGTAACAGAGGGTAGGGGTCATACTGTCCTATGTAGTAACAGAGGGTAGGGGTCATACTGTCCTATGTAGGGGTCATACTGTCCTATGTAGTAACAGAGGGTAGGGGTCATACTGTCCTATGTAGTAACAGAGGGTAGGGGTCATACTGTCCTATGTAGTAACAGAGGGTAGGGGTCATACTGTCTGTCCTATGTAGTAACAGAGGGTAGGGGTCATACTGTCCTATGTAGTAACAGAGGGTAGGGGTCATACTGTCCTATGTAGTAACAGAGGGTAGGGGTCATACTGTCCTATGTAGTAACAGAGGGTAGGGGTCATACTGTCCTATGTAGTAACAGAGGGTAGGGGTCATACTGTCCTATGTAGTAACAGAGGGTAGGGGTCATACTGTCCTATGTAGTAACAGAGGGTAGGGGTCATACTGTCCTATGTAGTAACAGAGGGTAGGGGTCATACTGTCCTATGTAGTAACAGAGGGTAGGGGTCATACTGTCCTATGTAGTAACAGAGGGTAGGGGTCATACTGTCCTATGTAGTAACAGAGGGTAGGGGTCATACTGTCCTATGTAGTAACAGAGGGTAGGGGTCATACTGTCCTATGTAGTAACAGAGGGTAGGGGTCATACTGTGTCCTATGTAGTAACAGAGGGTAGGGGTCATACTGTCCTATGTAGTAACAGAGGGTAGGGGTCATACTGTCCTATGTAGTAACAGAGGGTAGGGGTCATACTGTCCTATGTAGTAACAGAGGGTAGGGGTCATACTGTCCTATGTAGTAACAGAGGGTAGGGGTCATACTGTCCTATGTAGTAACAGAGGGTAGGGGTCATACTGTCCTATGTAGTAACAGAGGGTAGGGGTCATACTGTCCTATGTAGTAACAGAGGGTAGGGGTCATACTGTCCTATGTAGTAACAGAGGGTAGGGGTCATACTGTCCTATGTAGTAACAGAGGGTAGGGGTCATACTGTCCTATGTAGTAACAGAGGGTAGGGGTCATACTGTCCTATGTAGTAACAGAGGGTAGGGGTCATACTGTCCTATGTAGTAACAGAGGGTAGGGGTCATACTGTCCTATGTAGTAACAGAGGGTAGGGGTCATACTGTCCTATGTAGTAACAGAGGGTAGGGGTCATACTGTCTTATGTAGTAACAGAGGGTAGGGGTCATACTGTCCTATGTAGTAACAGAGGGTAGGGGTCATACTGTCCTATGTAGTAACAGAGGGTAGGGGTCATACTGTCCTATGTAGTAACAGAGGGTCATTTAGAAGTTCTCTAGTTTATCAAGTGATTTGATTGGTTACTGGGTGATTGACGGCAATGGCCCTCTCATAGGTCACATCGCCCTTTCGCTCGTCAACCAATGTGCCTTGGGCGTGGAGCAGGGCAAGCAGAGGACCCTCCCCAGATCTGTGATTGACGTGTGTCGCATGGTGTACCAGGCTAAGTGCTCTTTAATCAAGGTACACTTCATTGAATGTTATTCTGTAGCCTGGTCCCAGGTCTGTTTGTGCTGTATAGCCAACTCTTATGGTCTTTGGTACATCCGTAGAAGTTGCCTATACAGCACTACCAGATCTGTGAGCAGGCTAGTGTCGGTCCTGAGTTTGGTATTTTGTGATGGGTAGATACAGTGTCTTTCTCTC
This sequence comes from Salvelinus fontinalis, assembly GCF_029448725.1. Lineage (NCBI taxonomy): Eukaryota > Metazoa > Chordata > Actinopteri > Salmoniformes > Salmonidae > Salvelinus > Salvelinus fontinalis. The sequence goes on from NC_074678.1 coordinate 12,272,169, forward strand.
TCTGTCCTCGGTTGTTCCAGACGCACCAGGAGCAAGGTCGTAGTTATAAGGAGGTGTGTGCTCCGGTCATCGAGAGGCTGCGCTTCCTGTTCAACGAGCTGCGTCCTGCCGTTAGCAGCGACCTCTCCATCGTGTCCAAGCTGAAGCTGCTCAGTGCCCAGCCGCGCTGGAAGAGGATCACACAGAAGCTCATCAGAGACTGCAGGAAAAAGAGAGGTACTAACTGAAGGGTGATTTATGGCACTCATTGTGAAGGGCGAAGGCCAAGATGACCAAAAACATCAATGATTTGTTTTACGTGGAGTGAGACCTGCGTCTGTTTCTCCCCCATGTCTCTCATGTAAAGGGTGAAGCTGGTATGTCTGTGTCTGTTGATATTCTGTGTCTGTTGTTGAAGTGCCTACGAAGTCTGAGTCGGCAGACGTAGAGGAGCCTAAACTAGAGAACGAAGGGACCAATGAGGAGGTGCTCTGTGTCCCCATAAGCCCCGCCCCCACAGACAGAAAACTACCCACCAACAAGACACCCAAGGTGCCTGCCCCCCCCTCTCTGTCTCTCTGCCCCCCCCCCTCTCTCTCTGTCTCTCTGCCCCCCCCCCCTCTCTCTCTCATCTCTCTCTGTCTCTCTCTCTGTCCCTGCCCCCCCCCTCTCTCTCTGTCTCTCTCTGTCTCTCTCTGTCTCTCTCTCTGTCCCTGCCCCCCCCCCTCTCTCTCTGTCTCTCTCTGTCTCTCTCTGTCTCTCTCTCTGTCCCTGCCCCCCCCCTCTCTCTGTCTCTCTCTGTCTCTCTC
>NC_074678.1:12275456-12312956 GCF_029448725.1 Salvelinus fontinalis
GGGACAGGGAGGACAGGGGGGGGGGCAGGGAGGGACAGGGAGGACAGGGGGGGGGGGACAGGGAGGGACAGGGAGGACAGGGGAGGACAGGGAGGGGGGACAGGGGAGGACAGGGAGGGAGGACAGGGAGGACAGGGGGGGGGGGGGGGAGGACAGGGAAGACCATTCTGGGTGAATATTAAAGGGACATTACACTCCCAAATCTAATTTCGCAGATCTCAAATATCTAATGTTGATATTGTGTTCTTCTCCAGTTGGAGCGTGCTGAGGTTCGTCTGGAGGGCATTGACACCATGCTGAAGTTGGCCTCCAAGAGCTTCTTGCTGCCCTCGGTCCAGTATGCCATGCTGTGTGGCTGGCAGAGGGTCATACCTGAGGGGACCAACATCGGGTACATGCCACTGGTTTTATAGTAGTTTCTGGAAAGAATGTCTGAGGAGCTTGCCTGAGACGTGGCTGTAGCCTGACACATGTGTGTTAGTTACTGGTGTGTGTGTGTGTTAGTTACTGGTGTGTGTTAGTTACTGGTGTGTGTTAGTTACTGTGTGTGTGTGTGTTAGTTACTGTGTGATGTGTTAGTTACTGGTGTGTGTTAGTTACTGTGTGTGTGTTACTGGTGTGTGTTAGTTACTGTGTGTGTGATGTGGTGTGTGTTAGTTACTGTGTGTTGTGGTGTATGTTAGTTACTGTGTGTGTGTTGTGGTGTGTGTTAGTTACTGTGTGTGTGATGTGGTGTGTGTTAGTTACTGTGTGTTGTGGTGTATGTTAGTTACTGTGTGTGTGATGTGGTGTGTGTTAGTTACTGTGTGTGTGATGTGGTGTGTGTTAGTTACTGTGTGTGTGATGTGGTGTGTGTTAGTTACTGTGTGTGTGATGTGGTGTGTGTTAGTTACTGTGTGTGTGATGTGGTGTGTGTTAGTTACTGTGTGTGTGATGTGGTGTGTGTTAGTTACTGTGTGTGTGATGTGGTGTGTGTTAGTTACTGTGTGTGTGATGTGGTGTGTGTTAGTTACTGTGTGTGTGATGTGGTGTGTGTTAGTTACTGTGTGTTGTGTTACTGGTGTGTGTTAGTTACTGTGTGTTGTGTGTGTTAGTTACTGTGTGTTGTGTGTGTTAGTTACTGTGTGTTGTGTGTGTGTGTTAGTTACTGTGTGTTGTGTGTGTGTGTTAGTTACTGTGTGTTGTGTGTGTGTGTGTTAGTTACTGTGTGTTGTGTGTGTGTGTTACTGTGTGTTGTGTGTGTGTGTTACTGTGTGTTGTGTGTGTGTGTTACTGTGTGTTGTGTGTGTGTGTTAGTTACTGTGTGTGTGTGTGTTAGTTATTGTGTGTTCTGTGTGTTGTGTGTGTTAGTTACTGTGTGTTGTGTGTGTTAGTTACTGTGTGATGTGTGTGTGTGTTAGTTACTGTGTGTTGTGTGTGTGTGTTAGTTACTGTGTGATGTGTGTGTGTGTGTTAGTTACTGTGTGTTGTGTGTGTTAGTTACTGTGTGTTGTGTGTGTTAGTTACTGTGTGTTGTGTGTGTGTGTTAGTTACTGTGTGTTGTGTGTGTGTGTTAGTTACTGTGTGTTGTGTGTGTGTGTTAGTTACTGTGTGTTGTGTGTGTGTGTTAGTTACTGTGTGATGTGTGTGTGTGTTAGTTACTGTGTCTTGTGTGTGTTAGTTACTGTGTGTTGTGTGTGTTAGTTACTGTGTGTTGTGTGTGTGTGTTAGTTACTGTGTGTTGTGTGTGTGTGTTAGTTACTGTGTGTTGTGTGTGTTAGTTACTGTGTGTTGTGTGTGTGTGTTAGTTACTGTGTGTTGTGTGTGTGTGTTAGTTACTGTGTGTTGTGTGTGTGTGTGTTAGTTACTGTGTGTTGTGTGTGTGTGTGTTAGTTACTGTGTGATGTGTGTGTGTTAGTTACTGTGTCTTGTGTGTGTTAGTTACTGTGTCTTGTGTGTGTTAGTTACTGTGTCTTGTGTGTGTTAGTTACTGTGTGTTGTGTGTGTGTGTTAGTTACTGTGTGTTGTGTGTGTGTGTTAGTTACTGTGTGTTGTGTGTGTTAGTTACTGTGTGTGGTGTGTGTTAGTTACTGTGTGTGTGTGTTACTGGTGTGTGTTAGTTACTGTGTGTGTGTTACTGGTGTGTATTAGTTACTGTGTGTTGTGTTAGTTACTGTGTGTTGTGTGTGTTAGTTACTGTGTGTTGTGTGTGTGTGTTAGTTACTGTGTGTGTGTGTGTTAGTTACTGTGTGTGTGTGTTACTGGTGTGTGTTAGTTACTGTGTGTGTGTTACTGGTGTGTATTAGTTACTGTGTGTTGTGTTACTGGTGTGTGTTAGTTACTGTGTGTTGTGTTACTGGTGTGTGTTAGTTACTGTGTGTGTTAGTTACTGTGTGTGTGTTAGTTACTGTGTGTTGTGTGTGTTAGTTACTGTGTGTTGTGTGTGTGTGTGTTAGTTACTGTGTGTTAGTTACTGGTGTGTGTTAGTTACTGTGTGTGTGTTACTGGTGTGTGTTAGTTACTGTGTGTTGTGTTCCTCAGGGAGCCGCTGTCCGACTGTCTGAAAGACGTAGGTCTGATCCCACCCTTCAACCGCATGTTGTTAGAGGTCACCTTCGGGAAGCTGTACTCCTGGTCCATCCAGAACCTACGCAACATCCTGCTGGAAGCCAGCGGCAACTTTCATCAACTGGGTGAGCTAAACATGGCTCCACGTAGCCTTTAGTAGAGGTTACTAACATGGCCTTTAGTAGAGGTTACTAACATGGCTCCCCGTGGCCTTTAATAGAGGTTACTAACATGGCTCCCCGTGGCCTTTAATAGAGGTTACTAACATGGCTCCACGTAGCCTTTAATAGAGGTTACTAACATGGCTCCCCGTGGCCTTTAATAGAGGTTACTAACATGGCTCCCCGTGGCCTTTAATAGAGGTTACTAACATGGCTCCCCGTGGCCTTTAATAGAGGTTACTAACATGGCTCCACGTAGCCTTTAATAGAGGTTACTAACATGGCTCCCCGTGGCCTTTAGTAGAGGTTACTAACATGGCTCCCCGTGGCCTTTAATAGAGGTTACTAACATGGCTCCACGTAGCCTTTAATAGAGGTTACTAACATGGCCTTTAGTAGAGGTTACTAACATGGCCTTTAGTAGAGGTTACGGACATGGCTCCCCGTGGCCTTTAGTAGAGGTTACGGACATGGCTCCCCGTAGCCTTTAATAGAGGTTACTAACATGGCTCCACGTAGCCTTTAGTAGAGGTTACTAACATGGCTCCACGTAGCCTTTAGTAGAGGTTACTAACATGGCTCCACGTAGCCTTTAGTAGAGGTTACTAACATGGCTCCCCGTAGCCTTTAATAGAGGTTACTAACATGGCTCCACGTAGCCTTTAGTAGAGGTTACTAACATGGCTCCCCGTAGCCTTTAATAGAGGTTACTAACATGGCTCCACGTAGCCTTTAGTAGAGGTTACTAACATGGCTCCACGTAGCCTTTAGTAGAGGTTACTAACATGGCTCCACGTAGCCTTTAATAGAGGTTACTAACATGGCTCCACGTAGCCTTTAGTAGAGGTTACTAACATGGCTCCACGTAGCCTTTAGTAGAGGTTACTAACATGGCTCCACGTAGCCTTTAGTAGAGGTTACTAACATGGCTCCACGTAGCCTTTAATAGAGGTTACTAACATGGCGCCACGTAGCCTTTAATAGAGGTTACTAACATGGCTCCACGTAGCCTTTAATAGAGGTTACAGACATGGCCTTTAGTAGAGATTACTAACATGGCTCCACGTGACCTTTAGTAGAGGTTACAGACATGGCCTTTAGTAGAGGTTACTAACATGGCCTCACGTAGTCTTTAGTAGAGGTTACGGACATGGCCTTTAGTAGAGGTTACTAACATGGATTTTAGTAGAGTTTACTAACATGGCTCCACGTAGCCTTTAATAGAGGTTACTAACATGGCTCCACGTAGCCTTTAGTAGAGGTTACTAACATGGCTCCACGTAGCCTTTAATAGAGGTTACTAACATGGCTCCACGTAGCCTTTAATAGAGGTTACATACATGGCCTTTAGTAGAGGTTACTAACATGGCTCCACGTGGCCTTTAGCAGAGGTTACAGACATGGCCTTTAGTAGAGGTTACTAACATGGCCCCACGTGGCCTTTAGTAGAGGTTACTAACATGGCCTTTAGTAGAGGTTACTAACATGGCTCCACGTAGAGGTTACTAACATGGCTCCACGTAGAGGTTACTAACATGGCCTTTAGTAGAGGTTACTAACATGGCTCCACGTAGAGGTTACTAACATGGCTCCACGTAGCCTTTAGTAGAGGTTACTAACATGGCTCCCCGTAGCCTTTAATAGAGGTTACTAACATGGCTCCACGTAGCCTTTAGTAGAGGTTACTAACATGGCTCCCCGTAGCCTTTAATAGAGGTTACTAACATGGCTCCACGTAGCCTTTAGTAGAGGTTACTAACATGGCTCCACGTAGCCTTTAGTAGAGGTTACTAACATGGCTCCACGTAGCCTTTAATAGAGGTTACTAACATGGCTCCACGTAGCCTTTAGTAGAGGTTACTAACATGGCTCCACGTAGCCTTTAGTAGAGGTTACTAACATGGCTCCACGTAGCCTTTAGTAGAGGTTACTAACATGGCTCCACGTAGCCTTTAATAGAGGTTACTAACATGGCGCCACGTAGCCTTTAATAGAGGTTACTAACATGGCTCCACGTAGCCTTTAATAGAGGTTACAGACATGGCCTTTAGTAGAGATTACTAACATGGCTCCACGTGACCTTTAGTAGAGGTTACAGACATGGCCTTTAGTAGAGGTTACTAACATGGCCTCACGTAGTCTTTAGTAGAGGTTACGGACATGGCCTTTAGTAGAGGTTACTAACATGGATTTTAGTAGAGTTTACTAACATGGCTCCACGTAGCCTTTAATAGAGGTTACTAACATGGCTCCACGTAGCCTTTAGTAGAGGTTACTAACATGGCTCCACGTAGCCTTTAATAGAGGTTACTAACATGGCTCCACGTAGCCTTTAATAGAGGTTACATACATGGCCTTTAGTAGAGGTTACTAACATGGCTCCACGTGGCCTTTAGCAGAGGTTACAGACATGGCCTTTAGTAGAGGTTACTAACATGGCCCCACGTGGCCTTTAGTAGAGGTTACTAACATGGCCTTTAGTAGAGGTTACTAACATGGCTCCACGTAGAGGTTACTAACATGGCTCCACGTAGAGGTTACTAACATGGCCTTTAGTAGAGGTTACTAACATGGCTCCACGTAGAGGTTACTAACATGGCCTTTAGTAGAGGTTACTAACATGGCCTTTAATAGAGGTTACTAACATGGCTCCACGTAGCCTTTAGTAGAGGTTACTAACATGGCTCCACGTAGCCTTTAATAGAGGTTACTAACATGGCTCCACGTAGCCTTTAATAGAGGCTACTACCATGGCTCCACGTAGCCTTTAATAGAGGTTACTACCATGGCTCCACGTAGCCTTTAGTAGAGGTTACTAACATGGCCTTTAGTAGAGGTTACTAACATGGCCTTTAGTAGAGGTTACTAACATGGCCTTTAGTAGAGGTTACTAACATGGCTCCACGTAGCCTTTAATAGAGGTTACTAACATGGCTCCACGTAGCCTTTAATAGAGGTTACTAACATGGCCTTTAGTAGAGGTTACTAACATGGCCTTTAGTAGAGGTTACTAACATGGCCTTTAGTAGAGGTTACTAACATGGCTCCACGTAGCCTTTAATAGAGGTTACTAACATGGCTCCCCATAGCCTTTAATAGAGGTTACTAACATGGCCTTTAATAGAGGTTACTAACATGGCCTTTAGTAGAGGTTACTAACATGGCTCCACGTAGCCTTTAATAGAGGTTACTAACATGGCTCCCCATAGCCTTTAATAGAGGTTACTAACATGGCCTTTAATAGAGGACACTAACATGGCCTTTAGTAGAGGTTACTAACATGGCCTTTAATAGAGGTTACTAACATGGCTCCACGTAGCCTTTAGTAGAGGTTACTAACACGGCGCCACGTAGCCTTTAGTAGAGGTTACTAACATGGCCTTTAATAGAGGTTACTAACATGGCTCCACGTAGCCTTTAGTAGAGGTTACTAACACGGCTCCACGTAGCCTTTAGTAGAGGTTACTAACATGGCCTTTAATAGAGGTTACTAACATGGCTCCACGTAGCCTTTAGTAGAGGTTACTAACACGGCTCCACGTAGCCTTTAGTAGAGGTTACTAACATGGCTCCACGAAGCCTTTAATAGAGGTTACCAACATGGCTCCACGTAGCCTTTAGTAGAGGTTACTAACATGGCCTTTAATAGAGGTTACTAACATGGTCTTTAATAGAGGTTACCAACATGGCTCCACGTAGCCTTTAACCTATATAATGTAATGACCTAACTCTGTCACTCTGGGTTGTACCCATGTGTACTGCAGGTGTACAGCCCGTTCCTCTCCAGACCATTACCAATGAGAACCCGGCCGGTCCCAGCCTGGGTACCATCCCTCAGGCCCGTTTCCTTCTCTCCATGCTCCACATGCTGTCTCTGAAACACGGCGCCAACAGCCTGGCTCTGCTGCTCAACTCTGGGACCCTGGCTCTCACGCAGAGCATCCTCAGACTCATAGGTGAGGACTGGCAGCATGGACGATGCCCTTTCACACTCATATAGGTGTACACACACACACACACACACACGGTTATTGTCTGTTATTGACTATTGTTTCCAGGCCCCAGTACAGACAGCAGTGAGGAGGAGCTGGGGTCGAGAGGTCACGGGGGGTCAGCTACGGTACTGGAGGAGAGCCGAAAGGAGGCGACCCCCACTCCCCTGCCCGCCTCGGGGCCTGAACTAGCCGCCATGATGAAGATCGGAACCAGAGTGATGAGAGGACTGGACTGGAAGTGGGGAGATCAGGTCAATTACTGTAGTACTACTGGTATTGTATACTACTGGTATACTACTACTACTACTATTAATAATACTACTACTACTATAAATACTACTAGTTTAGAATGATTCACTAAGTATGAGGAGACTGGACTGGAAGTGGGGAGATCAGGTCAAAAACTGATCTGTATCAGCTACTCTTCCTGGGGTTTATTAGGGATCCCCATTAGTTCCTGCCAAGGCAGCAGCTACTCTTCCTGGGGTTTATTATGGATCCCCATTAGTTCCTGCCAAGGCAGCAGCTACTCTTCCTGGGGTTTATTATGGATCCCCATTAGTTCCTGCCAAGGCAGCAGCTACTCTTCCTGGGGTTTATTATGGATCCCCATTTAGTTCCTGCCAAGGCAGCAGCTACTCTTCCTCGGGTTTATTATGGATCCCCATTAGTTCCTGCCAAAGCAGCAGCTACTCTTCCTGGGGTTTATTATGGATACCCATTAGTTCCTGCCAAGGCAGCAGCTACTCTTCCTGGGGTTTATTATGGATCCTCATTAGTTCCTGCCAAGGCAGCAGCTACTCTTCCTGGGGTTTATTATGGATCCCCATTAGTTCCTGCCAAGGCAGCAGCTACTCTTCCTGGGGTTTATTATGAATCCTCATTAGTTCCTGCCAAGGCAGCAGCTACTCTTCCTGGGGTTTATTATGGATCCCCATTAGTTCCTGCCAAGGCAGCAGCTACTCTTCCTGGGGTTTATTATGGATCCCCATTAGTTCCTGCCAAGGCAGCAGCTACTCTTCCTGGGGTTTATTATGGATCCCCATTTAGTTCCTGCCAAGGCAGCAGCTACTCTTCCTGGGGTTTATTATGGATCCCCATTAGTTCCTGCCAGGGCAGCAGCTACTCTTTCTGGGGTTTATTATGGATACCCATTAGTTCCTGCCAAGGCAGCAGCTACTCTTCCTGGGGTTTATTATGGATCCCCATTAGTTCCTGCCAAGGCAGCAGCTACTCTTCCTGGGGTTTATTATGGATCCCCATTAGTTCCTGCCAAGGCAGCAGCTACTCTTCCTGGGGTTTATTATGGATCCCCATTAGTTCCTGCCAAGGCAGCAGCTACTCTTCCTGGGGTTTATTATAGATCCCCATTAGTTCCTGTCAAGGCAGCAGCTACTCTTCCTGGGGTTTATTATGGATACCCATTAGTTCCTGCCAAGGCAGCAGCTACTCTTCCTGGGGTTTATTATGGATCCCCATTAGTTCCTGCCAAGGCAGCAGCTACTCTTCCTGGGGTTTATTATGGATCCCCATTAGTTCCTGCCAAGGCATCAGCTACTCTTCCTTGGGTATATTATGGATCCCCATTAGTTCCTGCCAAGGCAGCAGCTACTCTTCCTAGGGTTTATTATGGATCCCCATTAGTTCCTGCCAAGGCAGCAGCTACTCTTCCTGGGGTTTATTATGGATCTCCATTAGTTCCTGACAAGGCAGCAGCTACTCTTCCTGGGGTTTATTATGGATCCCCATTAGTTCCTGCCAAGGCAGCAGCTACTCTTCCTGGGGTTTATTATGGATCCCCGTTAGTTCCTGCCAAGGCAGCAGCTACTCTTCCTGGGGTTTATTATGGATCCCCATTAGTTCCTGCCAAGGCAGCGGCTACTCTTCCTGGGGTTTATTATGGATCCCCATTAGTTCCTGCCAAGGCAGCAGCTACTCTTCCTGGGGTTTATTATGGATCCCCATTAGTTCCTGCCAAGGCAGCAGCTACTCTTCCTGGGGTTTATTATGGATCCCCATTAGTTCCTGCCAAGGCAGCAGCTACTCTTCCTGGGGTTTATTATGGATCCCCATTAGTTCCTGCCAAGGCAGCGGCTACTCTTCCTGGGGTTTATTATGGATCCCCATTAGTTCCTGCCAAGGCAGCAGCTACTCTTCCTGGGGTTTATTATGGATCCCCATTAGTTCCTGCCAAGGCAGCAGCTACTCTTCCTGGGGTTTATTATGGATCCCCAGTAGTACCTACCAAGGCAGCAGCTACTCTTCCTGGGGTTTATTATGGATCCCCATTAGTTCCTGCCAAGGCAGCAGCTACTCCTCCTGGGGTTTATTATGGATCCCCATTAGTTCCTGTCAAGGCAGCAGCTACTCTTCCTGGGGTTTATTATGGATCCCCATTAGTTCCTGCCAAGGCAGCAGCTACTCTTCCTGGGGTTTATTATGGATCCCCATTAGTTCCTGCCAAGGCAGCAGCTACTCTTCCTGGGGTTTATTATGGATCCCCATTAGTTCCTGCCAAGGCAGCAGCTACTCTTCCTGGGGTTTATTAGGGATCCTGAGGAGCAAGCATTTCACACACATTATCCAGATACTGACTTTAAACACTTGGTGGTCTATAGCAGCTTCCCACCATAATGGGCTTTAGGTGAGGCAGATGAACCTGTAGCCATATTACATCAACAGTATTTAACATGAGATCGTCTCTAAGCTTTACAGGAATGTGGTTCTGAAAATAAACAGCAACACCTCCACCTTTGGCATTTCTGTATTTTCTGTAAATGTTATAACCTTGTATTGATACCCTTGTATCATCAAAGGTATCATCTAAGTGAGTTTCAGAGATTGTCAGAATATGAATGTCATCTGTTCAACTTACTCTTTAAAGTTGTAATAGTAGAATGTACAAGGTGGCCATTGAAATAAACATGGGGGGGGGGGGGGGGGGGGGGGCTCTTTCCCAATGCTGGAAGGGGGGTCTGAGTGAAAAAGTTGGAGAACCCTTGTGCTAAATGACTAAAAATGTTATTCTCTGTGTAGGACGGTCCTGCGCCGGGTCTGGGCCGGGTGATAGGGGAGCTGGGTGAGGATGGTTGGATACGGGTACAGTGGGATACCAGCAGTACCAACTCCTACAGGATGGGCAAGGAGGGCAAATACGACCTGAAACTGTCCGAGCCCCCGCCTGCCTCCCAGCCTGCTACTGAAGACTCTGATACCGAGGATGACACTGGTCAGTATATATACACCCCCTGGTCTCTATATACACCCCCTGGTCTCTATATACACCCCCTGGTCACTATATACACCCCCTGGTCACTATATACACCCCCTGGTCACTATATACACCCCCTGGTCAGTATATACACCCCCTGGTCAGTATATACACCCCCTGGTCTCTATATACACCCCCTGGTCACTATATACACCCCCTGGTCAGTATATATACACCCCCTGGTCTCTATATACACCCCCTGGTCTCTATACACACCCCCTGGTCACTATACACACCCCCTGGTCACTATACACACCCCCTGGTCACTATACACACCCCCTGGTCACTATACACACCCCCTGGTCAGTATATATACACCCCCTGGTCAGTATATATACACCCCCTGGTCACTATATACACCCCCTGGTCAGTATATATACACCCCCTGGTCAGTATAAATACACCCCCTGGTCACTATACACCCCCTGGTCAGTATATACACCCCCTGGTCTCTATATACACCCCCTGGTCTCTATATACACCCCCTGGTCTCTATATACACCCCCCGGTCACTATATACACCCCCTGGTCAGTATATATACACCCCCTGGTCTCTATATACACCCCCTGGTCAGTATATATACACCCCCTGGTCTCTATATACACCCCCTGGTCTCTATATACACCCCCTGGTCACTATACACACCCCCTGGTCAGTATATATACAACCCCTGGTCAGTATATATACACCCCCTGGTCACTATATACACCCCCTGGTCAGTATATATACACCCCCTGGTCAGTATATATACACCCCCTGGTCAGTATATATACACCCCCTGGTCAGTATATACACCCCCTGGTCACTATACACACCCCCTGGTCAGTATATATACACCCCCTGGTCACTATATACACCCCCTGGTCAGTATATACACCCCCTGGTCAGTATATACACCCCCTGGTCACTATATACACCCCCTGGTCAGTATATATACACCCCCTGGTCTCTATATACACCCCCTGGTCACTATATACACCCCCTGGTCACTATATACACCCAATGGTCACTATATACACCCAATGGTCACTATATACACCCCCTGGTCAGTATATACACCCCCTGGTCAGTATATACACCCCCTGGTCACTATATACACCCCCTGGTCACTATATACACCCCCTGGTCACTATATACACCCCCTGGTCAGTATATATACACCCCCTGGTCAGTATATATACACCCCCTGGTCACCATATACACCCCCTGGTCACCATATACACCCCCTGGTCAGTATATATACACCCCCTGGTCAGTATATATACACCCCCTGGTCAGTATATATACACCCCCTGGTCAGTATATATACACCCCCTGGTCAGTATATATACACCCCCTGGTCAGTATATATACACCCCCTGGTCAGTATATATACACCCCCTGGTCAGTGTATATATACACCCCCTGGTCAGTGTATATATACACCCCCTGGTCAGTGTATATATACACCCCCTGGTCAGTGTATATATACACCCCCTGGTCAGTGTATATATACACCCCCTGGTCAGTGTATATATACACCCCCTGGTCAGTGTATATATACACCCCCTGGTCAGTGTATATATACACCCCCTGGTCAGTGTATATATACACCCCCTGGTCAGTGTATATATACACCCCCTGGTCAGTGTATATATACACCCCCTGGTCAGTGTATATATACACCCCCTGGTCAGTGTATATATACACCCCCTGGTCAGTGTATATATACACCCCCTGGTCAGTGTATATATACACCCCCTGGTCAGTGTATATATACACCCCCTGGTCAGTGTATATATACACCCCCTGGTCAGTGTATATATACACCCCCTGGTCAGTGTATATATACACCCCCTGGTCAGTGTATATATACACCCCCTGGTCAGTGTATATATACACCCCCTGGTCAGTGTATATATACACCCCCTGGTCAGTGTATATATACACCCCCTGGTCAGTGTATATATACACCCCCTGGTCAGTGTATATATACACCCCCTGGTCAGTGTATATATACACCCCCTGGTCAGTGTATATATACACCCCCTGGTCAGTGTATATATACACCCCCTGGTCAGTGTATATATACACCCCCTGGTCAGTGTATATATACACCCCCTGGTCAGTGTATATATACACCCCCTGGTCAGTGTATATATACACCCCCTGGTCAGTGTATATATACACCCCCTGGTCAGTGTATATATACACCCCCTGGTCAGTGTATATATACACCCCCTGGTCAGTGTATATATACACCCCCTGGTCAGTGTATATATACACCCCCTGGTCAGTGTATATATACACCCCCTGGTCAGTGTATATATACACCCCCTGGTCAGTGTATATATACACCCCCTGGTCAGTGTATATATACACCCCCTGGTCAGTGTATATATACACCCCCTGGTCAGTGTATATATACACCCCCTGGTCAGTGTATATATACACCCCCTGGTCAGTGTATATATACACCCCCTGGTCAGTGTATATATACACCCCCTGGTCAGTGTATATATACACCCCCTGGTCAGTGTATATATACACCCCCTGGTCAGTGTATATATACACCCCCTGGTCAGTATATATACACCCCCTGGTCAGTATATATACACCCCCTGGTCAGTATATATACACCCCCTGGTCAGTATATATACACCCCCTGGTCAATATATACACCCCCTGGTCAATATATACATCCCCTGGTCAGTATATATACACCCCCTGGTCAGTATATATACACCCCCTGGTCAATATATACACCCCCTGGTCACTATATACACCCCCTGGTCAGTATATATACACCCCCTGGTCAGTATATATACACCCCCTGGTCAGTATATATACACCCCCTGGTCAGTATATATACACCCCCTGGTCAGTATATATACACCCCCTGGTCAGTATATATACACCCCCTGGTCAGTATATATACACCCCCTGGTCAGTATATATACACCCCCTGGTCAGTATATATACACCCCCTGGTCAGTATATATACACCCCCTGGTCAGTATATATACACCCCCTGGTCAGTATATATACACCCTCTGGTCAGTATATATACACCCTCTGGTCAGTATATATACACCCCCTGGTCAGTATATATACACCCCCTGGCCAGTATATATACACCCCCTGGTCAGTATATATACACCCCCTGGTCACTATATACACCCCCTGGTCAGTATATATACACCCCCTGGTCAGTATATATACACCCCCTGGTCAGTATATATACACCCCCTGGTCAATATATATACACCCCCTGGTCAGTATATATACACCCCCTGGTCAGTATATATACACCCCCTGGTCAGTATATATACACCCCCTGGTCAGTATATATACACCCCCTGGTCAGTATATATACACCCCCTGGTCAGTATATAAACACCCCCTGGTCAGTATATATACACCCCCTGGTCAGTATATACACCCCCTGGTCAGTATATATACACCCCCTGGTCTGTGTGTGTATATATATATATATATACCCACACACCCTCTGGTCAGTATATACAGCATATCAGATGACCTGACCTACGCAATCACCCGACCTCAACCCAATTGAGATGGTTTGGGATGAGTTGGACTGCAGAGTGAAGGAAAAGCAGCCAACATGTGCTCAGCATATGAGGGAACTCCTTCAAGACTGTTGGAAAAGCATTCCTCATGAAGCTGGTTGAGAGAATGCCAAGAGTGTGCAAAGCTGTCCTCAAGGCAAAGGGTGGCTACTTTGAAGAATCTAAAATCAAAGATATATTTTCATCTGTTAACCACTTTTTTGGTTACTACATGATTCCATATGTGTTATTTCATAGTTTTGTTGTCTTCACTATTATTCTACAATGTAGAAAATAGTAAAAATAAAGAAAAACCCTTGAATAAGTAGGTGTGTCCAAACTACTGACTGGTACTGTATATACACAATACACTCCCTGATGCAATCAAATCAGTTAAATTAGATTTCTTAAGGTCTACATCAACAATGATCAAAGCAAGTGCTTTTTCCAGTGTGTCACTGAGGTGAAATAACAAGTCAGACAGACCTTTTCTCTAATGTATGTTCCTGTGTGTGTCCTAGAAGGAGAGGTGCTAGATAAGAGTGCCCACCCCACAGCCATGTTGTTGACCAGTACAGTGAACCTGTTGAAGACCTTGTCTCTGTCTGCTGGGATCTACTCTGAGGTGATGCAGACAGACGCCACACGGACCCTCTGTGGTCTTCTCCGCATGCTGGTGGAGAGTGGAGCCAACGACAAGACAGGTAACCCACTATGTAGATGGAATCAGCCCTGAGAAATGTCTGTCCTGACCTCTACCCTCAGGTTCTCACCGGCTGGTATCCAGGGAGCAGCATCGTAGCTGGTGTACTCTCTGTCCTGACCTCTACCCTCAGGTTCTCACCGGCTGGTATCCAGGGAGCAGCATTGTAGCTGGTGTACTCTCTGTCCTGACCTCTGACCTCTACCCTCAGGTTGTCCTTCTCACCGGCTGGTATCCAGGGAGCAGCATCGTAGCTGGTGTACTCTCTGTCCTGACCTCTGACCTCTACCCTCAGGTTGTCCATCTCACCGGCTGGTATCCAGGGAGCAGCATCGTAGCTGGTGTACTCTCTGTCCTGACCTCTGACCTCTACCCTCAGGTTGTCCTTCTCACCGGCTGGTATCCAGGGAGCAGCATCGTAGCTGGTGTACTCTGGGTTTCATCCGCAGCATGGCCCTCCAGCCCCAGATGTGTTCAACTCTCAGTACTTCGGCCTGGATCAGTCTGCTGATCCGCATCGTCGAGGGACAACAGTCCTGTAATGCTGTGACACTGCAGAGACAGGTAAAACCACCTTGATGTTGGTCAATAAGACTGGTGAGGATGTTCTGCTGGTGGTGGGGAAGCTCTGCCTTTGGTACCAGTAAAGACTGGTGAGGATGTTCTGCTCATGGTGGGGGAGCTCTGCCTTTGATACCAGTAAAGACTGGTGAGGATGTTCTGCTCATGGTGGGGGAGCTCTGCCTTTGATACCAGTAAAGACTGGTGAGGATGTTCTGCTCATGGTGGGGAAGCTCTGCCTTTGGTACCAGTAAAGACTGGTGAGGATGTTCTGCTCATGGTGGGGAAGCTCTGCCTTTGGTACCAGTAAAGACTGGTGAGGATGTTCTGCTCATGGTGGGGAAGCTCTGCCTTTGGTACCAGTAAAGACTGGTGAGGATGTTCTGCTGGTGGTGGGGAAGCTCTGCCTTTGGTACCAGTAAAGACTGGTGAGGATGTTCTGCTCATGGTGGGGAAGCTCTGCCTTTGGTACCAGTAAAGACTGGTGAGGATGTTCTGCTGGTGGTGGGGAAGCTCTGCTTTTGGTACCAGTAAAGACTGGTGAGGATGTTCTGTTGGTGGTGGGGAAGCTCTGCCTTTGGTACCAGTAAAGACTGGTGAGGATGTTCTGTTGGTGGTGGGGAAGCTCTGCTTTTGGTACCAGTAAAGACTGGTGAGGATGTTCTGCTGGTGGTGGGGAAGCTCTGCCTTTGGTACCAGTAAAGACTGGTGAGGATGTTCTGCTCATGGTGGGGAAGCTCTGCCTTTGGTACCAGTAAAGACTGGTGAGGATGTTCTGCTCATGGTGGGGAAGCTCTGCCTTTGGTACCAGTAAAGACTGGTGAGGATGTTCTGCTGGTGGTGGGGAAGCTCTGCCTTTGGTACCAGTAAAGACTGGTGAGGATGTTCTGTTGGTGGTGGGGAAGCTCTGCTTTTGGTACCAGTAAAGACTGGTGAGGATGTTCTGCTCATGGTGGGGAAGCTCTGCCTTTGGTACCAGTAAAGACTGGTGAGGATGTTCTGCTGGTGGTGGGGAAGCTCTGCCTTTGGTACCAGTAAAGACTGGTGAGGATGTTCTGCTGGTGGTGGGGAAGCTCTGCCTTTGGTACCAGTAAAGACTGGTGAGGATGTTCTGCTCATGGTGGGGGAGCTCTGCCTTTGATACCAGTAAAGACTGGTGAGGATGTTCTGCTCATGGTGGGGGAGCTCTGCCTTTAATACCAGTAAAGACTGGTGAGGATGTTCTGCTCATGGTGGGGAAGCTCTGCCTTTGGTACCAGTAAAGACTGGTGAGGATGTTCTGCTCATGGTGGGGAAGCTCTGCCTTTGGTACCAGTAAAGACTGGTGAGGATGTTCTGCTCATGGTGGGGAAGCTCTGCCTTTGGTACCAGTAAAGACTGGTGAGGATGTTCTGCTGGTGGTGGGGAAGCTCTGCCTTTGGTACCAGTAAAGACTGGTGAGGATGTTCTGCTCATGGTGGGGAAGCTCTGCCTTTGGTACCAGTAAAGACTGGTGAGGATGTTCTGCTGGTGGTGGGGAAGCTCTGCTTTTGGTACCAGTAAAGACTGGTGAGGATGTTCTGTTGGTGGTGGGGAAGCTCTGCCTTTGGTACCAGTAAAGACTGGTGAGGATGTTCTGTTGGTGGTGGGGAAGCTCTGCTTTTGGTACCAGTAAAGACTGGTGAGGATGTTCTGCTGGTGGTGGGGAAGCTCTGCCTTTGGTACCAGTAAAGACTGGTGAGGATGTTCTGCTCATGGTGGGGGAGCTCTGCCTTTGATACCAGTAAAGACTGGTGAGGATGTTCTGCTCATGGTGGGGAAGCTCTGCCTTTGGTACCAGTAAAGACTGGTGAGGATGTTCTGCTCATGGTGGGGAAGCTCTGCCTTTGGTACCAGTAAAGACTGGTGGGGATGTTCTGCTGGTGGTGGGGAAGCTCTGCCTTTGGTACCAGTAAAGACTGGTGAGGATGTTCTGTTGGTGGTGGGGAAGCTCTGCTTTTGGTACCAGTAAAGACTGGTGAGGATGTTCTGTTGGTGGTGGGGAAGCTCTGCTTTTGGTACCAGTAAAGACTGGTGAGGATGTTCTGTTGGTGGTGGGGAAGCTCTGCTTTTGGTACCAGTAAAGACTGGTGAGGATGTTCTGTTGGTGGTGGGGAAGCTCTGCTTTTGGTACCAGTAAAGACTGGTGAGGATGTTCTGCTGGTGGTGGGGAAGCTCTGCCTTTGGTACCAGTAAAGACTGGTGAGGATGTTCTGTTGGTGGTGGGGAAGCTCTGCTTTTGGTACCAGTCAAACAGATGTGACAGATGAGGACAGTATAGGCCTCCGTCATGCTCCGGAGAGACGGTACGGGCCTCCGTCGTGCTCTCGAGAGACGGTACGGGCCTCCGTCGTGCTCTCGAGAGACGGTACGGGCCTCCGTCGTGCTCCGGAGAGACGGTACGGGCCTCCGTCGTGCTCCGGAGAGACGGTACGGGCCTCCGTCATGCTCCGGAGAGACGGTACGGGCCTCCGTCGTGCTCTCGAGAGACGGTACGGGCCTCCGTCGTGCTCCGGAGAGACGGTACGGGCCTCCGTCGTGCTCTCGAGAGACGGTACGGGCCTCCGTCGTGCTCCGGAGAGACGGTACGGGCCTCCGTCGTGCTCTCGAGAGACGGTACGGGCCTCCGTCGTGCTCCGGAGAGACGGTACAGGCCTCCGTCATGCTCCGGAGAGACGGTACAGGCCTCCGTCATGCTCCGGAGAGACGGTACAGGCCTCCGTCATGCAAGAGACTGAATAGAGAGGGTGTGTGGAGATAGCCAAGAGGCATGTCCCTTACACTGTCTCCTCCTCCCTGTCCCCAGATGTCTAACTGATCCTGGCTCTGCGTCCTGGCTTTGCGTCTGCTGTATAGAGATGGCTAAACGAGACAATCCCCTTATCCCCTGTATCCATATTAATCTGTGTGTAACGAGCGTTTCCTCCCTGTCTCCAGATCCTGGCTCTGCGTCTGCTGCAGGCCGTGCTCCCCTCCTGGGACAAGATGGAGAGATCTCAGGACATGAAGTTCCTGGTGGAAAAACTCTTTGGTTTCCTGGGGTGTCTACTTCGCTCCTGCTCCTCTGACCTGCCCCTGCTCAGAGGTATGTACCCTAACCCGTGACCCCTAACCCCTCACCCTGATCCTAAACTCTGTGGTTTCCTGGGGTGTCCTGCTCAGAGGTATGTACCCTAACTCGTGACCCCTCACCCTGATCCTAAACTCTGTGGTTTCCTGGGGTGTCCTGCTCAGAGGTATGTCAGGGTTCAATACAACTTCATGAGCGTCCTCAGGAAAAATTAAGAAAGGCATGAAAGACCAATAATAACATCCTCCATGTACAAGACCAAGACCAGGACCGTAAACATGTAGAACATTCCCTCAGAGTAACTTCATCTCCTCTCTGTTGTCTGTCATGTCTTCCTGTCCCTGTCACAGAGGGCTCTCTGAGACGCAGGAAGTCCCGCCCCCAGGCCTCCCTGACAGCCAGTCACAGCAGTACACTGGCTGAGGAGATAGTGTCTGTGCTGCGCACGCTGCACTCCCTGAGCCAATGGAACGCTCTGCTCAACGACTACATCAACTGTCAACTCAGCTATATAGGAGATGTGATGGCCGGACGACACTCTGAGACGGTACTCACGTCTTACTGCACTATGGGCCCGTTTCCCAGACACACATTAAGTCCTGGACTAAAAAAACTCCTTTCAATGGAGAATCTGCAACTGAAAATGCTTTTTTATATTTATGATGTGATGATGACTTCATGTGGGAGTAGCTTAGTGTATGTTCACGAGAGATTTCCCCCCCTCAGGATCAACTTCTGTCTCCCAAATCCCACTGTTGTGTAACGCTTCACGACCCTTATGGCAGGGTTTTAACATCCGATCCTCATGTTGACTTTACTGTTCTTTATGAAAACATCTGCATCGTATAATAATGCTCTCTCTGTCTCTCTCTGGAGGAGTACTTCCCTGACTCGGAGGGCCCCAGGGTGGGGGGTCTGATGGCCGTGCTGGCTGTGATCGGGGGCATCGACGGGAGGCTGAGGCTGGGTGGACAGGTCATCCATGAGGAGTACGGAGAGGGAACGGTCACACGCATCACACCTAAAGGACGAATCACAGTGCAGTTTCATGAGATGAGGACCTGTAGGGTCTGCCTGCTCAGCCAACTCAAACCAGTAGGTGTTTAGCTGTTACACACACACACACACACACACACACACACACACACACACACACACACACACACACACACACACACACACACACACACACACACACACACACACACACAGTCTTGTACAGCTAATCTTGTGGGGACACACAATTCAGTCCCATTCAAAATCCTATTTTCCCTAAACATTACCCTAGCTCCTAACCCGTACCCTAATCCGAACCTTAACCTAAAACTTCCCTAGCTCCTAACCCTAAACGTAATTCTAACCTTAAACCTAAACCGCCTAGAAATAGCATTTGAAATCGTAGAGACTAACAGGAAGTCCCCAGTTAGTCTATTCTATGAAGGGAATCCTGGTCCCCACAAGAATAGTTAAACACGTCCACACACACACACACCCACACACACACCATTATCTCCAGGTCTTGTTGTAATACCCCTGTGTCTGTCCTCTAGCTACCAGTCGTATCGTTCAGTGTCCAGAACCTTCCCTTCTCTGACTCCATGTTGGTGGTCTGGGCTCAACTGGTTCACCTGGCCGGCAGCAAGCTGGAGAAACAACACCTGAAGACGTCTCTGAGCCGCGGGCTCACAGGTAGGACACCCACAGAGTCCCTGTCTGTGTTCTGCTTTACATCCTGTTTCCTGTGTTCTGCTTTACATCCTGTTTCCTGTGTTCTGCTTTACATCCTGTTTCCTGTGTTCTGCTTTACATCCTGTTTCCTGTGTTCTGCTTTACATCCTGTTTCCTGTGTTCTGCTTTACATCCTGTTTCCTGTGTTCTGCTGTACATGATGTTCCTGTTGAATGGTTCTTTATGCCTCACTAACCCGACCCCCTGTTAGTCTCTCCTACTGACTCTGTGTCAAGTCTGTCTGTTCAGTGTGTTGTAGTCCAGGGTGTAACTGTGTGTTGTTGGCATCTAGCCGACCAGGTCGACGTTGCCCTCCTGCGGTGCCAGCAGCTGAGACTGTACATCCTGAAGGCGTCCAGGACCCTCCTCTCACACCAGGACAAACTACGACAGATCCTCTCACAGCCTGCCGTGCTGGATCTCCCACCCAACCCCGGTGGTAAGCACTGATTCCAGGTCAGATCTAGTACTAGATCTCCCACCCAACCCCGGTGGTAAGCACTGATTCCAGGTCAGATCTAGTACTAGATCTCCCACCCAACCCCGGTGGTAAGCACTGATTCCAGGTCAGATCTAGTACTAGACCTCCCACCCAACCCCAGTGGTAAGCACTGATTCCAGGTCAGATCTAGTACTAGACCTCCCACCCAACCCTGGTGGTAAGCACTGATTCCAGGTCAGATCTAGTACTAGACCTCCCACTCAACCCCAGTGGTAAGCACTGATTCCAGGTCAGATCTAGTACTAGATCTCCCACCCAACCCTGGTGGTAAGCACTGATTCCAGGTCAGATCTAGTACTAGATCTCCCACCCAACCCTGGTGGTAAGCACTGATTCCAGGTCAGATCTAGTACTAGACCTCCCACTCAACCCCAGTGGTAAGCACTGATTCCAGGTCAGATCTAGTACTAGATCTCCCACCCAACCCTGGTGGTAAGCACTGATTCCAGGTCAGATCTAGTACTAGACCTCCCACCCAACCCCAGTGGTAAGCACTGATTCCAGGTCAGATCTAGTACTAGACCTCCCACCCAACCCCAGTGGTAAGCACTGATTCCAGGTCAGATCTAGTACTAGACCTCCCACCCAACCCCAGTGGTAAGCACTGATTCCAGGTCAGATCTAGTACTAGATCTCCCACCCAACCCCGGTGGTAAGCACTGATTCCAGGTCAGATCTAGTACTAGATCTCCCACCCAACCCCAGTGGTAAGCACTGATTCCAGGTCAGATCTAGTACTAGATCTCCCACCCAACCCCGGTGGTAAGCACTGATTCCAGGTCAGATCTAGTACTAGACCTCCCACCCAACCCCGGTGGTAAGCACTGATTCCAGGTCAGATCTAGTACTAGACCTCCCACCCAACCCCGGTGGTAAGCACTGATTCCAGGTCAGATCTAGTACTAGATCTCCCACCCAACCCCGGTGGTAAGCACTGATTCCAGGTCAGATCTAGTACTAGATCTCCCACCCAACCCCGGTGGTAAGCACTGATTCCAGGTCAGATCTAGTACTAGATCTCCCACCCAACCCCAGTGGTAAGCACTGATTCCAGGTCAGATCTAGTACTAGACCTCCCACCCAACCCCAGTGGTAAGCACTGATTCCAGGTCAGATCTAGTACTAGACCTCCCACCCAACCCTGGTGGTAAGCACTGATTCCAGGTCAGATCTAGTACTAGACCTCCCACTCAACCCCAGTGGTAAGCACTGATTCCAGGTCAGATCTAGTACTAGATCTCCCACCCAACCCCAGTGGTAAGCACTGATTCCAGGTCAGATCTAGTACTAGATCTCCCACCCAACCCCGGTGGTAAGCACTGATTCCAGGTCAGATCTAGTACTAGACCTCCCACCCAACCCCAGTGGTAAGCACTGATTCCAGGTCAGATCTAGTACTAGACCTCCCACCCAACCCCAGTGGTAAGCACTGATTCCAGGTCAGATCTAGTACTAGACCTCCCACCCAACCCCAGTGGTAAGCACTGATTCCAGGTCAGATCTAGTACTAGATCTCCTACCCAACCCCAGTGGTAAGCACTGATTCCAGGTCAGATCTAGTACTAGACCTCCCACCCAACCCCGGTGGTAAGCACTGATTCCAGGTCAGATCTAGTACTAGACCTCCCACCCAACCCCAGTGGTAAGCACCCCCCTTATGCTCCTCCCTCTCCTTACAGAGGAGCCTATGGCTGTGTCTCCAGACGTGGGTGACCTGTCTCCTGAGGGTCCCCTGCCCCCCCTCATGCTCCTCCAGCAGCTCCTTTCTGCAGCCACACAGCCCTCACCTATCAAGGCCATCTTCAACAGGCAGGAACTGGAGGTAAGCACAGGCACACACACCTGTGTTTCCGTTAGCCAGTAATTGCCAGTTTTTGCAATAATTAAAATAAAATAGTTGCGGGCCAAACTGTCAGGGAGAAAAAAACATTTCTTTCAAATTTTGTGCCGCAGCATGTTGATGCTCAAAAGTAGAACGGGGCTAATGACTTGGTCCCGGGGCTACTGACTTGGTCCCGGGGCTACTGACTTGGTCCCGGGGCTACTGACTTGGTCCCGGGGCTACTGACTTGGTCCCGGGGCTACTGACTTGGTCCCGAGGCTACTGACTTGGTCCCGGGGCTACTGACTTGGCACCGGGGCTACTGACTTGGCACCGGGGCTACTGACTTGGTCCCGGGGCTACTGACTTGGCACCGGGGCTACTGACTTGGTCCCGGGGCTACTGACTTGGTCCCGGGGCTACTGACTTGGTCCCGGGGCTACTGACTTGGTCCCGGGGCTACTGACTTGGTCCCGGGGCTACTGACTTGGCACCGGGGCTACTGACTTGGCCCCGGGGCTACTGACTTGGCCCCGGGGCTACTGACTTGGTCCCGGGGCTACTGACTTGGTCCCGGGGCTACTGACTTGGTCCCGGGGCTACTGACTTGGTACCGGGGCTACTGACTTGGTACCGGGGCTAATGACTTGGTACCGGGGCTACTGACTTGGTACCGGGGCTACTGACTTGGCACCGGGGCTAATGACTTGGCACCGGGGCTAATGACTTGGCACCGGGGCTACTGACTTGGCACCGGGGCTACTGACTTGGCACCGGGGCTACTGACTTGGCACCGGGGCCAATGACTATCATCTAAATGACACTATAGTGACTTGGGAATACGCTGTCATGGCTCAAGTAGGCAAATATTTAGTAAGAATCAACTTTGTCATCGTCATCATGTTGTCAAATGTTTGAGACAGACGGCAATGTTGTCATTAGCCAGCAACATAGCTATCAATGTTGTCATTAGCCAGCAACATAGCTATCAATGCTAACATTAGCCAGCAACATAGCTATCAATGTTGTCATTAGCCAGCAACATAGCTATCAATGCTAACATTAGCCAGCAACATAGCTATCAATGTTGTCATTAGCCAGCAACATAGCTATCAATGCTAACATTAGCCAGCAACATAGCTATCAATGTTGTCATTAGCCAGCAACATAGCTATCAATGCTAACATTAGCCAGCAACATAGCTATCAATGTTGTCATTAGCCAGCAACATAGCTATCAATGCTAACATTAGCCAGCAACATAGCTATCAATGTTGTCATTAGCCAGCAACATAGCTATCAATGCTAACATTAGCCAGCAACATAGCTATCAATGTTGTCATTAGCCAGCAACATAGCTATCAATGCTAACATTAGCCAGCAACATAGCTATCAATGTTGTCATTAGCCAGCAACATAGCTATCAATGCTAACATTAGCCAGCAACATAGCTATCAATGTTGTCATTAGCCAGCGAAGTTCATCAAAAATAGCTATCAATGCTAACATTAGCTAGCTAAAATCTGGTGGTCTCCCCTCCATCTTAGCTAGCTAATGTTATACTGCCTCTAAAGTCCATCTGGAGACATCACAATGTTTTCCTACTAATTATTTACCTCCTTTAGAAATGGCAGCGTCTTTTCAAGCCAAAGAAATTACCTTTAGACCAAATCTGTCAGTACTGATGTTGTTTCTGTCCCTCTAGACTGCAGTGTGTCAGTACTGATGTTGTGTCTGTCCCTCTAGACTGCAGTGTGTCAGTACTGATGTTGTGTCTGTCCCTCTAGACTGCAGTGTGTCAGTACTGATGTTGTGTCTGTCCCTCTAGACTGCAGTGTGTCAGTACTGATGTTGTGTCTGTCCCTCTAGACTGCAGTGTGTCAGTACTGATGTTGTTTCTGTCCTCTAGACTGCAGTGTGTCAGTACTGATGTTGTTTCTGTCCCTCTAGACTGCAGTGTGTCAGTAGTGATGTTGTTTCTGTCCCTCTAGACTGCAGTGTGTCAGTACTGATGTTGTTTCTGTCCCTCTAGACTGCAGTGTGTCAGTACTGATGTTGTTTCTGTCCCTCTAGACTGCAGTGTGTCAGTACTGATGTTGTGTCTGTCCCTCTAGACTGCAGTGTGTCAGTACTGATGTTGTGTCTGTCCCTCTAGACTGCAGTGTGTCAGTACTGATGTTGTGTCTGTCCCTCTAGACTGCAGTGTGTCAGTACTGATGTTGTTTCTATCCTCTAGACTGCAGTGTGTCAGTACTGATGTTGTTTCTGTCCCTCTAGACTGCAGTGTGTCAGTACTGATGTTGTGTCTGTCCCTCTAGACTGCAGTGTGTCAGTACTGATGTTGTTTCTGTCCCTCTAGACTGCAGTGTGTCAGTACTGATGTTGTTTCTATCCTCTAGACTGCAGTGTGTCAGTACTGATGTTGTGTCTGTCCCTCTAGACTGCAGTGTGTCAGTACTGATGTTGTGTCTGTCCCTCTAGACTGCAGTGTGTCAGTACTGATGTTGTTTCTGTCCCTCTAGACTGCAGTGTGTCAGTACTGATGTTGTTTCTGTCCCTCTAGACTGCAGTGTGTCAGTACGGATGTTGTGTCTGTCCCTCTAGACTGCAGTGTGTCAGTACTGATGTTGTTTCTATCCTCTAGACTGCAGTGTGTCAGTCCTGATGTTGTGTCTGTCCCTCTAGACTGCAGTGTGTCAGTCCTGATGTTGTGTCTGTCCCTCTAGACTGCAGTGTGTCAGTACTGATGTTGTTTCTATCCTCTAGACTGCAGTGTGTCAGTCCTGATGTTGTGTCTGTCCCTCTAGACTGCAGTGTGTCAGTACTGATGTTGTTTCTATCCTCTAGACTGCAGTGTGTCAGTCCTGATGTTGTGTCTGTCCCTCTAGACTGCAGTGTGTCAGTACTGATGTTGTTTCTATCCCTCTAGACTGCAGTGTGTCAGTACTGATGTTGTTTCTGTCCCTCTAGACTGCAGTGTGTCAGTACTGATGTTGTTTCTGTCCCTCTAGACTGCAGTGTGTCAGTACTGATGTTGTTTCTGTCCCTCTAGACTGCAGTGTGTCAGTACTGATGTTGTTTCTGTCCCTCTAGACTGCAGTGTGTCAGTACTGATGTTGTTTCTGTCCCTCTAGACTGCAGTGTGTCAGTACTGATGTTGTTTCTGTCCCTCTAGACTGCAGTGTGTCAGTACTGATGTTGTGTCTGTCCCTCTAGACTGCAGCCCTGGCAGTGTGTCAGTACCTGGCGGTGGAGTCCACGCACCCCTCGTCCCCGCTGTTTGAGAGCAGTAGCTCCAGTGAGGCCACGACCCCTGTCACCGTGCAGCACGTCAAAGCCCCTAAACAGAAGAAGCAGAAGGCCTCTCCTGTCCCTCCGCTGCCCATCGTACTGCAGCTCATGGAAATGGGTTTCCACAGGAACAATATAGAGTTTTCCCTCAAGTCTCTGTCTGGGACCGGCAGCGCTTCTGGTGTACCAGGTACTGTTTAACATATGTAGCGGTGTATACAGTGAGCTCCAACAGTATTGTGATGGTGTGTTTACAGTGAGCTCCAACAGTATTGTTATGGTGTGTTTACAGTGAGCTCCAATAGTATTGTAATGGTGTGTTTACAGTGAGCTCCAATAGTATTGTAATGGTGTGTTTACAGTGAGCTCCAACAGTATTGTAATGGTGTGTTTACAGTGAGCTCCAATAGTATTGTAATGGTGTGTTTACAGTGAGCTCCAACAGTATTGTAATGGTGTGTTTACAGTGAGCTCCAATAGTATTGTAATGGTGTGTTTACAGTGAGCTCCAATAGTATTGTAATGGTGTGTTTACAGTGAGCTCCAATAGTATTGTGATGGTGTGTAATGGTGTGTTTACAGTGAGCTCCAACAGTATTGTAATGGTGTGTAATGGTGTGTTTACAGTGAGCTCCAACAGTATTGTAATGGTGTGTAATGGTGTGTTTACAGTGAGCTCCAACAGTATTGTGATGGTGTGTAATGGTGTGTTTACAGTGAGCTCCAACAGTATTGTGATGGTGTGTAATGGTGTGTTTACAGTGAGCTCCAACAGTATTGTGATGGTGTGTAATGGTGTGTTTACAGTGAGCTCCAACAGTATTGTAATGGTGTGTAATGGTGTGTTTACAGTGAGCTCCAACAGTATTGTGATGGTGTTTAATGGTGTGTTTACAGTGAGCTCCAACAGTATTGTGATGGTGTGTTTACAGTGAGCTCCAACAGTATTGTAATGGTGTGTAATGGTGTGTAATGGTGTGTAATGGTGTGTAATGGTGTGTTTACAGTGAGCTCCAACAGTATTGTGATGGTGTGTTTACAGTGAGCTCCAACAGTATTGTAATGGTGTGTAATGGTGTGTAATGGTGTGTAATGGTGTGTTTACAGTGAGCTCCAACAGTATTGTAATGGTGTGTAATGGTGTGTTTACAGTGAGCTCCAACAGTATTGTAATGGTGTGTAATGGTGTGTAATGGTGTGTTTACAGTGAGCTCCAATAGTATTGTAATGGTGTGTTTACAGTGAGCTCCAACAGTATTGTAATGGTGTGTTTACAGTGAGCTCCAACAGTATTGTAATGGTGTGTAATGGTGTGTAATGGTGTGTAATGGTGTGTTTATAGTGAGCTCCAATAGTATTGTAATGGTGTGGGAAGCATTGGAGTCAACATGTTCCCAGCATCCCTGTGGAACGTTTTCAACACCTTGTAGAGTCCATGTCCTGACGAATGGAGGCTGTTCTGAGGGCAGAAGGGTATGCCCTGACGAATGGAGGCTGTTCTGAGGGCAGAAGGGGGTGCCCTGACGAACGGAGGCTGTTCTGAGGGCAGAAGGGTATGCCCTGACGAATGGAGGCTGTTCTGAGGGCAGAAGGGGGTGCCCTGACGAATGGAGGCTGTTCTGAGGGCAGAAGGGTATGCCCTGACGAATGGAGGCTGTTCTGAGGGCAGAAGGGGGTGCCCTGACGAACGGAGGCTGTTCTGAGGGCAGAAGGGTATGCCCTGACGAATGGAGGCTGTTCTGAGGGCAGAAGGGGGTGCCCTGACGAATGGAGGCTGTTCTGAGGGCAGAAGGGGGTGCCCTGACGAATGGAGGCTGTTCTGAGGGCAGAAGGGTATGCCCTGACGAACGGAGGCTGTTCTGAGGGCAGAAGGGGGTGCCCTGACGAACGGAGGCTGTTCTGAGGGCAGAAGGGGGGGTAACTCAATATTAGGAAGGTGTTCTTAATGTTTTATACACTCGATGTGTGTGTTTCTGTTACCGTGGTACTATAGCTATGTGTGTCTATATTAATGAATGTGTGGAGTCCTTGGTGACCTGGACCGTCCTGATGTGTTAATGTGTGTGTGTGTGTGTTAGTATGTTTGTGTGTGTGTGTTAGTATGTTTGTGTGTGTGTGTTAGTTTTTTTGTGTGTGTGTGTGTGTGTGTTAGTATGTTTAATGTGTGTGTGTTTAATAGTATGTGTCTGTGTTTGGTCCTGTAGGTGTGGAGTCTCTAGTGGCCTGGTTACTGGACCATCCTGACGTTCAGGTGACAGAGCTGTCTGATGTTGACACCGTGTCTGATGACTACTCTGAGGAGGAGCTGGAGGAGGAGCTGGAGGAGGAGCTGGAGGAGCAGGCTCCTACAGCCTTCCCCGTGGTATGTTTACCTGACTACAGACCCAGCTAATACACCCCTACCTGGCTACAGACCCAGCTAATACACCCCTACCTGGCTACAGACCCAGCTAATACACCCCTACCTGGCTACAGACCCAGCTAATACACCCCTACCTGGCTACAGACCCAACTAATACACCCCTACTTGGCTACAGACCCAGCTAATACACCCCTACCTGGCTACAGACCCAGCTAATACACCCCTACCTGGCTACAGACCCAGCTAATACACCCCTACCTGGCTACAGACCCAGCTAATACACCCCTACCTGGCTACAGACCCAGCTAATACACCCCTACCTGGCTACAGACCCAGCTAATACACCCCTACCTGGCTACAGACCCAGCTAATACACCCCTACCTGGCTACAGACCCAGCTAATACACCCCTACCTGGCTACAGACCCGGCTCATACACCCCTACCTGGCTACAGACCCGGCTAATACACCCCTACCTGGCTACAGACCCGGCTAATACACCCCTACCTGGCTACAGACCCGGCTAATACACCCCTACCTGGCTACAGACCCAGCTAATACACCCCTACCTGGCTACAGACCCAGCTAATACACCCCTACCTGGCTACAGACCCGGCTAATACACCCCTACCTGGCTACAGACCCGGCTAATACACCCCTACCTGGCTACAGACCCGGCTAATACACCCCTACCTGGCTACAGACCCGGCTAATACACCCCTACCTGGCTACAGACCCGGCTAATACACCCCTACCTGGCTACAGACCCAGCTAATACACCCCTACCTGGCTACAGACCCGGCTAATACACCCCTACCTGGCTACAGACCCGGCTAATACACCCCTACCTGGCTACAGACCCGGCTAATACACCCCTACCTGGCTACAGACCCAGCTAATACACCCCTACCTGGCTACAGACCCAGCTAATACACCCCTACCTGGCTACAGACCCGGCTAATACACCCCTACCTGGCTACAGACCCGGCTAATACACCCCTACCTGGCTACAGACCCGGCTAATACACCCCTACCTGGCTACAGACCCAGCTAATACACCCCTACCTGGCTACAGACCCAGCTAATACACCCCTACCTGGCTACAGACCCAGCTAATACACCCCTACCTGGCTACAGACCCAGCTAATACACCCCTACCTGGCTACAGACCCAGCTAATACACCCCTACCTGGCTACAGACCCAGCTAATACACCCCTACCTGGCTACAGACCCGGCTAATACACCCCTACCTGGCTACAGACCCAGCTAATACACCCCTACCTGGCTACAGACCCGGCTAATACACCCCTACCTGGCTACAGACCCGGCTAATACACCCCTACCTGGCTACAGACCCAGCTAATACACCCCTACCTGGCTACAGACCCAGCTAATACACCCCTACCTGGCTACAGACCCGGCTAATACACCCCTACCTGGCTACAGACCCGGCTAATACACCCCTACCTGGCTACAGACCCAGCTAATACACCCCTACCTGGCTACAGACCCAGCTAATACACCCCTACCTGGCTAGCTTTGCACCATACGACCTACCTGGTCACAAAGCTGTCCCTGCAGTCATTACTGCCGAACATATGAGACTGAGAATTACCCATAGTTCTCTGCTGCCATTACTGCTGAACCAATGAGACTGGGAATCACCCATGGTTCTCTGCAGCCATTTCTGCCGAACCAATGAGACTGGGAATCACCCATGGTTCTCTGCAGCCATTTCTGCCCAACCAATGAGACTGGGAATCACCCATGGTTCTCTGCAGCCATTACCGCCGAACCAATGAGACTGGGAATCACCCATGGTTCTCTGCAGCCATTTCTGCCGAACCAATGAGACTGGGAATCACCCATGGTTCTCTGCAGCCATTACCGCCGAACCAATGCGACTGGGAATCACCCATGGTTCTCTGCAGCCATTACCGCCGAACCAATGAGACTGGGAATCACCCATGGTTCTCTGCAGCCATTACCGCCGAACCAATGAGACTGGGAATCACCCATGGTTCTCTGCAGCCATTACCGCCGAACCAATGAGACTGGGAATCACCCATGGTTCTCTGCAGCCATTACCGCCGAACCAATGAGACTGGGAATCACCCATGGTTCTCTGCAGCCATTACCGCCAAACCAATGAGACTGGGAATCACCCATGGTTCTCTGCAGCCATTACCGCCGAACCAATGAGACTGGGAATCACCCATGGTTCTCTGCAGCCATTTCTGCCGAACCAATGAGACTGGGAATCACCCATGGTTCTCTGCAGCCATTACCGCCGAACCAATGAGACTGGGAATCACCCATGGTTCTCTGCAGCCATTTCTGCCGAACCAATGAGACTGGGAATCACCCATGGTTCTCTGCAGCCATTTCTGCCGAACCAATGAGACTGGGAATCACCCATGGTTCTCTGCAGTCATTACCGCCGAACCAATGAGACTGGGAATCACCCATGGTTCTCTGCAGCCATTTCTGCCGAACCAATGAGACTGGGAATCACCCATGGTTCTCTGCAGCCATTACCGCCGAACCAATGAGACTGGGAATCACCCATGGTTCTCTGCAGCTATTTCTGCCGAACCAATGAGACTGGGAATCACCCATGGTTCTCTGCATTCATTACCGCCGAACCAATGCGACTGGGAATCACCCATGGTTCTCTGCAGCCATTACCGCCGAACCAATGAGACTGGGAATCACCCATGGTTCTCTGCAGCCATTACCGCCGAACCAATGAGACTGGGAATCACCCATGGTTCTCTGCAGCCATTTCTGCCGAACCAATGAGACTGGGAATCACCCATGGTTCTCTGCAGCCATTACCACCAAACCAATGAGACTGGGAATCACCCATGGTTCTCTGCAGCCATTACCGCCGAACCAATGAGACTGGGAATCACCCATGGTTCTCTGCAGCCATTTCTGCCGAACCAATGAGACTGGGAATCACCCATGGTTCTCTGCAGCCATTACCGCCGAACCAATGAGACTGGGAATCACCCATGGTTCTCTGCAGCCATTTCTGCCGAACCAATGAGACTGGGAATCACCCATGGTTCTCTGCAGCCATTTCTGCCGAACCAATGAGACTGGGAATCACCCATGGTTCTCTGCAGCCATTACCGCCAAACCAATGAGACTGGGAATCACCCATGGTTCTCTGCAGCCATTACCGCCGAACCAATGAGACTGGGAATCACCCATGGTTCTCTGCAGCCATTACCGCCGAACCAATGAGACTGGGAATCACCCATGGTTCTCTGCAGCCATTTCTGCCGAACCAATGAGACTGGGAATCACCCATGGTTCTCTGCAGCCATTTCTGCCGAACCAATGAGACTGGGAATCACCCATGGTTCTCTGCAGTCATTACCGCCGAACCAATGAGACTGGGAATCACCCATGGTTCTCTGCAGCCATTTCTGCCGAACCAATGAGACTGGGAATCACCCATGGTTCTTATATCATGTGTAGCTACTATAATGTTGGAACTCAACCTGGAACGTTCACGTGTTCGATGAATTCGTTGATGTATTTTACATCTCTCTGTGTGTCCTCAGCCTCCTGGTGCAGTGGTGACGGAGACTCAGACATTTAAGAACCGATCAGATTTCCAGAGCAACGATGACTATGCTGTTTACATCAGAGAGAACATTCAGGTAAGACTGCTGTGTAGGGTCACCACTGAAGGACTAGGTCCTATAGGTTCACCACTGAAGGACTAGGTCCTATAGGTTCACCACTGAAGGACTAGGTCCTATAGGTTCACCACTGAAGGACTAGGTCGTATAGGTTCACCACTGAAGGACTAGGTCCTATAGGTTCACCACTGAAGGACTAGGTTCACCACTGAAGAACTAGGTTCACCACTGAAGGACTAGGTCCTATAGGTTCACCACTGAAGGACTAGGTCCTATAGGTTCTCCACTGAAGGACTAGGTCCTATGGGTTCAACACTGAAGGACTAGGTCCTATAGGTTCACCACTGAAGGACTAGGTCCTATAGGTTCACCACTGAAGGACTAGGTCCTATAGGTTCACCACTGAAGGACTAGGTCCTGTAGGTTCACCACTGAAGGCCTAGGTCCTGTAGGTTCACCACTGAAGGCCTAGGTCCTGTAGGTTCACCACTGAAGGACTAGGTCCTGTAGGTTCACCACTGAAGGACTAGGTCCTATAGGTTCACCACTGAAGGACTAGGTCCTATAGGTTCACCACTGAAGGACTAGGTCCTATAGGTTCACCACTGAAGGTCCTATAGGTTCACCACTGAAGGACTAGGTCCTATAGGTTAACCTCTGACCCCTATGTACTGTAGGTGGGCGTGATGGTGAAGTGCTGTAGAACGTATGAGGAAGTGTTTAACCTCTGACCCCTATGTACTGTAGGTGGGCGTGATGGTGAAGTGCTGTAGAACGTATGAGGAAGTGTTTAACCTCTGACCCCTATGTACTGTAGGTGGGCATGATGGTGAAGTGCTGTAGAACGTATGAGGAAGTGTTTAACCTCTGACCCCTATGTACTGTAGGTGGGCATGATGGTGAAGTGCTGTAGAACGTATGAGGAAGTGTTTAACCTCTGACCCCTATGTACTGTAGGTGGGCATGATGGTGAAGTGCTGTAGAACGTATGAGGAAGTGTTTAACCTCTGACCCCTATGTACTGTAGGTGGGCATGATGGTGAAGTGCTGTAGAACGTATGAGGAAGTGTTTAACCTCTGACCCCTATGTACTGTAGGTGGGCATGATGGTGAAGTGCTGTAGAACGTATGAGGAAGTGTTTAACCTCTGACCCCTATGTACTGTAGGTGGGCATGATGGTGAAGTGCTGTAGAACGTATGAGGAAGTGTTTAACCTCTGACCCCTATGTACTGTAGGTGGGCATGATGGTGAAGTGCTGTAGAACGTATGAGGAAGTGTTTAACCTCTGACCCCTATGTACTGTAGGTGGGCATGATGGTGAAGTGCTGTAGAACGTATGAGGAAGTGTACGAGGGAGACGTCGGGAAGGTGATTAAGCTGGACAGAGATGGCCTCCATGACCTGAATGTCCAGTGTGACTGGCAGCAGAAAGGAGGGACCTACTGGGTCCGCTATATACACACTGAACTACTAGGTAAGATGCTTTACCGCTGTCTACAAATGATATTAATGTGGCTGGACCTCCTGTAACCTGTTAATGTGGCTGGACCTCCTGTAACCTGTTAATGTGGCTGGACCTCCTGTAACCTGTTAATGTGGCTGGACCTCCTGTAACCTGTTAATGTGGCTGGACCTCCTGTAACCTGTTAATGTGGCTGGACCTCCTGTAACCTGTTAATGTGACTGGACCTCCTGTAACCTGTTAATGTGGCTGGACCTCCTGTAACCTGTTAATGTGGCTGGACCTCCTGTAACCTGTTAATGTGGCTGGACCTCCTGTAACCTGTTAATGTGGCTGGACCTCCTGTAACCTGTTAATGTGGCTGGACCTCCTGTAACCTGTTGTCTGATTCACCAGGAGCATGTTGATATTAATGTGACAGGACCTCCTGTAACCTGTTAATGTGGCTGGACCTCCTGTAACCTGTTAATGTGGCTGGACCTCCTGTAACCTGTTGATGTTGCTGGACCTCCTGTAACCTGTTAATGTGACTGGACCTCCTGTAACCTGTTGTCTGATTCACCAGGAGCATGTTGATATTATTGTGGCTGGACCTCCTGTAACCTGTTAATGTGGCTGGACCTCCTGTAACCTGTTAATGTGGCTGGACCTCCTGTAACCTGTTGTCTGATTCACCAGGAGCATGTTGATATTAATGTGGCTGGACCTCCTGTAACCTGTTAATGTGGCTCGACCTCCTGTAACCTGTTGTCTGATTCACCAGGAGCATGTTGATATTATTGTGGCTGGACCTCCTGTAACCTGTTAATGTGGCTGGACCTCCTGTAACCTGTTAATGTGGCTGGACCTCCTGTAACCTGTTAATGTGACTGGACCTCCTGTAACCTGTTAATGTGGCTGGACCTCCTGTAACCTGTTAATGTGGCTGGACCTCCTGTAACCTGTTGTCTGAATTACCAGGAGCATGTTGATATTAATGTGGCTGGACCTCCTGTAACCTGTTAATGTGACTGGACCTCCTGTAACCTGTTGTCTGATTCACCAGGAGCATGTTGATATTAATGTGGCTGGACCTCCTGTAACCTGTTAATGTGGCTGGACCTCCTGTAACCTGTTGATGTGGCTGGACCTCCTGTAACCTGTTAATGTGGCTGGACCTCCTGTAACCTGTTAATGTGGCTGGACCTCCTGTAACCTGTTAATGTGACTGGACCTCCTGTAACCTGTTAATGTGACTGGACCTCCTGTAACCTGTTAATGTGGCTGGACCTCCTGTAACCTGTTAATGTGGCTGGACCTCCTGTAACCTGTTAATGTGGCTGGACCTCCTGTAACCTGTTAATGTGGCTGGACCTCCTGTAACCTGTTGTCTGATTCACCAGGAGCATGTTGATATTAATGTGGCTGGACCTCCTGTAACCTGTTAATGTGGCTGGACCTCCTGTAACCTGTTTGATCTTTTCCCTTGTGTTGCTCCAGGCTTCCCACCACAGACCTCTCCATCCCACATTAAGATCGGGGACAAAGTGAGAGTGAAGTCTACCGTCACGACGCCAAAGTACAAATGGGGCTCTGTCACTCACAGGAGTGTGGGAGTGGTCAAGGGTAAGTCACTCGTTTGCTATTCTTTGTCATTTTGTTTTCTACCTGTATTTAAGGCCCAGACACCTCTTGGCCTTTGCTACTGGCGTCTTTCAGAGGGTTATTTTAAAGGAGAATATGTCATCCGTTATCTACCTGCTTAAATAAAGGTTATAAATCAACTATGGTCCCGTGTTGTCCCGTGTTGTCCCGTGTGGTCCCGTGTGGTCCCGTGTGGTCTTGTGTGGTCTTGTGTTGTCCCGTGTTGTCCCGTGTTGTCCTGTGTTGTCCCGTGTTGTGTTGTGTTGTGTTGTCTTGTGTGGTCCCATGTTGTCCCGTGTGGTCTTGTGTTGTCCCGTGTGGTCCCATGTTGTCCCGTGTGGTCTTGTGTTGTCCCGTGTTGTCCCGTGTGGTCTTGTGTGGTCCCGTGTTGTCCTGTGTTGTCCCGTGTTGTGTTGTGTTGTCTTGTGTGGTCTTGTGTTGTCCCGTGTTGTCCCGTGTGGTCTTGTGTTGTCCCGTGTTGTCCCGTGTTCTCCTGTGTTCAGCTTTCAGCGCCAATGGGAAGGATGTGATTGTGGACTTCACTCAGCAGTCGCACTGGACCGGGCTGCTATCTGAGATGGAGCTGGTACCCAGTGTTCACCCGGGAGTCCGGTAGGGATACCGTACATTTGTTTAACCTGTCTAGGACAGGGGAACCCCGTTCCGCTAGCCCCCCCCCAATGAAATTGCAGGGCGCCAAATTCAATCAACAGAAATCTCATAATTCAAATTTCTCAAACATACAAGTTTTAGACACCATTTTAACGATACAATTCTTGTTAATCCAACCACAGTGTCCGATTTAAAAAAAAAAGCTTTTCGGTGAAAGCAGAACATTTCCTTATGTTAGGTCAGCAACTAGTCACAGAAAGCATACAGCGATTTTCCAACCAAAGAGAAGAGTCACAAAAAGCAGAAATAGAGATAAAATTATTAGATGACACTCCCGGGACAACATGTTACACAATACATATATGTTTTGTTCGATCAAGTTCATATTTATATCCAAAAACCTCAGTTTACATTTGGCTTTGCCTCCAAAACATCCCGTGAATTTGCACAGAGCCACATCAAATCACAGAAATACTCATAATAAACATTGATAAAAGATATGTTAAGTGTTATTCACAGATTTAAAGATATACTTCTCCTTAATGCAACCGTGTTGTGCCAGTTTTTTAAAAACTTTACGGAAAAAGCAAACCATGCAATAATCTGAGTACGGCGCTCAGAGACCAACACAACCCAAGAAGATATCCGCCATGTTGGAGTCAACATAAGTCAGAAATAGCATTATAAATATTCACTTACCTTTGATGATCTTCATCAGAATGCACTCCCAGGAATCCCAGTTCCACAATAAATGTTTGATTTGTTCCATAAAGGTCATAATTTATGTCCAAATACCTCCTTTTTGTTCGCGCGTTTGGTAAAGAAATCCAAACTCACGACGCACCTGCAAGTCGAGCGGAAAGTACGGACGAAATGTCCAAAAAGTTATATTACAGGTCGTAGAAACATGTCAAACTAAGTATAGAATCAATCTTTAGGATGTTTTTAACATAAATCTTCAATAATGTTTCAACCGGAGAATTCCTTTGTCTTTAGAAAGGAAAAGGAACGCAGCTACCTCTCACGTGAATGCGCGTGGTCAGCTCGTGGCTGCTGGCAGACCTCTGACTCATTCCCCTCTCATTCGGTCCCACTTCACAGTAGAAGCATCAGACAAGGTTCTAAAGACTGTTGACATCTAGTGGAAGCTTTAGGAAGTGCAACATGACCCCATAGACACTGTATATTCGATAGGCAATGAGTTGAAAAACGACCAACCTCAGATTTCCCACTTCCTGGTTGTATTTTTTCTCAGGTTTTTGCCTGCCATATGAGTTCTGTTATACTCACAGACATCATTCAAACAGTTTTTTCGAAACTTCAGAGTGTTTTCTATCCAATACTAATAATAATATGCATATATTAGCAACTGGGACTGAGTAGCAGGCCGTTTACTCAGGGCACGCTTTTCATCCAAACGGACCTTTTTTTTTTTACCAGGCAGGTCAATTAAGAACACGATGGCCTCATGCCTCAATACTGTTCACAATGATATTACCCACGTATCATATTACCCAAGTATCATATTACCCAAGTATCAATGAACCAATCAATCAATTAATGTTTTAACTCATTATCCAGTCCGTAATGGTCACCTCTGATCTAACTCTGTTCCTGCAGCTGTGACGGCTGTCAGATGTTCCCTATCAACGGCCCCAGGTTCAAATGTAGACACTGTGACGACTTTGACTTCTGCGAGAGGTGCTTCAGAACACGACAACACAACACCAGGCACTCTTTCGGACGCATCAACGAACCCGGTGAGTTCCACACTTCTGTTATTCGTTATTCATCAACGAACCCGGTGAGTTCCACTGTTGTTCATTATTCATCAACGAACCCGGTGAGTTCCACTGTTGTTCATTATTCATCAACGAACCCGGTGAGTTCCACTGTTGTTCATTATTCATCAACGAACCCGGTGAGTTCCACTGTTGTTCATTATTCATCAACGAACCCGGTGAGTTCCACTGTTGTTCATTATTCATCAACGAACCCGGTGACTTCCACACTTCTGTTATTCGTTATTCATCAACGAACCCGGTGAGTTCCACTGTTGTTCATTATTCATCAACGAACCCGGTGAGTTCCACTGTTGTTCATTATTCATCAACGAACCCGGTGACTTCCACACTTCTGTTATTCGTTATTCATCAACGAACCCGGTGAGTTCCACATATTCATCAACGAACCCGGTGAGTTCCACATATTCATCAACGAACCCGGTGAGTTCCACATATTCATCAACGAACCCGGTGAGTTCCACATATTCATCAACGAACCCGGTGAGTTCCACTGTTGTTCATTATTCATCAACGAACCCGGTGAGTTCCACTGTTGTTCATTATTCATCAACGAACCCGGTGAGTTCCACTGTTGTTCATTATTCATCAACGAACCCGGTGAGTTCCACTGTTGTTCATTATTCATCAACGAACCCGGTGAGTTCCACTGTTGTTCATTATTCATCAACGAACCCGGTGACTTCCACACTTCTGTTATTCGTTATTCATCAACGAACCCGGTGAGTTCCACTGTTGTTCATTATTCATCAACGAACCCGGTG